>NW_027468685.1:9051671-9109171 GCF_046254945.1 Alosa pseudoharengus
TAGAGGTTCGAGTTTACCAGGTGGAGCTCATAGTGGTGCCAACCCTGCTCCTGGGCATGTTCCTCATCGTGTTCCTGGGCCTGCTCATTTTACGCTGCTGCTCAAAGAAACCCGCTCCAAGCTCACCAACGACGGTTCACTTAAACCATCATACGGCTTCACACAGAGACAGAGATGGTCATCATCAACAACGGGGTCAGTCACTCAGGCCAAGTCAGGGCCACCGACAACACACGTCAACCCACAGACGGGACCGACAGCACTTGCAAGGGATTGACGGTAGGTAGACAAGAAAGTGTGCACAAAATGTGTGTGTGTGTGTGTGTGGGGGGGGGTGTGTGTGTGTGTGTGTGTGTGTTACATTGAAAGTGTGTTTGGTGTGTGTTATTGAAAGTGTGTGTTTATGTGTGACTATGTATGTTTATGTATGTGCATGTGAGCCTATAGGTGTGTGTGTGTGTGTGTGTGTGTGTGTGTGTGTGTGTACCCGCATGCAGAGTAGTGCTATGTGACCTCTCTTCCCAGTCCTCCTAACAGATGTACATAAATGCTACTATTGCCTGAGAGCATTTATAAGTGACCATGGTGAAATCATGTTTTGTAGACTCTTGTTCAACCCCTAAGATGTCGGACTAGCCAAACTTCAAAACAGGCTCACCTAAAAACAAACCCAACTCAGATAGAGCCTATAATGGAATCCTTCACTGTATTATCAATCCAAAGGGTACATGTTACTAGACAATAAATATTTTTTTCTCCTCTCTCTCTCTCAATCTCTTTCCTCCCCTCTCTCCCTCTGTCTCTCTCTGTCTCTCTCTCTCCATCCCTCTCTCTCTATCTATTTCTACTTCTCTCTCTTTCTCTCTCTCTCTCCCCCCCCTCTCTCAGCTCCTCCTGAGTTAAACCCGTTGGAGCATGAGGTCCTCACCCTGAGGCACAGCAGCCCTGCTGCGGCCCCCGCAGTACCACGTCCACCCACTGAGTGGCAGCACGGCACCTTCCAGGTGGTGCGGCCACTGCCCCTGTCCTTCTCCGTGAAGGCGGACGATGCCATCACCCTCTACCGTGCCAGACTGGACCGCAGAGACGTCATCCTCAGGGTGCTCAAAGGTGGGTGCACGCCCTGTGACGTTAGACACAAGTGTAAAAATGAAATGCAGTCATACAATTCCTCATAATGATGTTTTTTTATTTTCCATTAAAGGTGAAAAAAGGCGACAGCTTTTACATAATGGTGTTGTGTAGATAAATTAGCAACTTTCTATTTTTATGTAAAAAATCTTTTCACATTTCATGTTATGTTATAAAAAGATAACAGATAGTGGAATAATGAATTAAAAGAAAGCAACAAATCCAAGGATGATTCAAAATGTATTTCCTTCTGGTGAACAGAAACGGCAAATGCAAGTGATCGCCAGGCTTTCCAGGGCTTCGCCAACTTCCTGTCTGAGTTGGGGCCACACCCCTTCCTGCCCAGCCTAATGGGTGTGGTTTTCAGCCGCACGCCCCTCATCACTGCGATCGAGGAGCTCGAGAACAGAGACCTGCTGGGTTTCCTCTGGAGGTGTCGACAGGTGGGACACACTGCACTATGCAATATCTATATGTACCATACTTTACATACAGTAATATACACACCATTAGGGATGGGTTATGGTCAGAGAACATGTTAGTGTTGTACTCTAGATGGTACAACATTACAAACTCTACTCCTACCTTGATGTGTGTGAGCTGAAGTGTATGTTGGTTATAAAGATTGCCTTTTTAAGGAGAGGTTTGTTTACCGAAAAGTAAAGGGAGATGGAGACCAGTGTTTAATAAAAACAATACTTTATTTACTGAAGAAAATACTAAAGGGGAAATGACAAAGAGAGGAGAGATTGCGGGTGCATTCTCTTTTTCTCTCAGCAGGGTGTAACAACATTTTTCTCTGTTTAAACCAATACACCTCAGAAAATACAAGGGATCACTATGAGGGAAATCTAAACGTACCTTGTGCCTGGGCCTTGTGAATGGATTACAGGAATAGATATTCTTCTTTCTGATCCCTGCATCTTTTATAAATATATAATATATAAATAAACTTGACTTGACTTTATGAAACTCATTTGCTTTTTTTCAGGATCACCCCACAGAAGGGTCAGCATGTGACATCACAGAGAGACACATATTTACCATGAGCGGACACATAGCATCTGCCTTGGTAAGTTTTCGTCCCGATGAACTATTATTGCCCCAGACATTTCTGCATAACTGTATAGTTCGCCCAACAAAACTGTCAAATGTGTCACCAGTTTAGAAATTTGCATTCAGTTGAATTATGTCAATAATCCCACCTTCTCTTTACAATGAAGGAATACTTGCACAGCAAAAACTGTATCCATGGCAACATCGGAGCCAGGAGTGTGCTGGTTGGCCGGGACCTCACAGCCAAGCTATGGGGGTTGGGTCCCACCTACCGGAGGATGTCCCAGCCCACTACTCCCGGCTCATTGGAGGACATGGAATTAAAGAAGTGGCAGGCTCCAGAGGCATTGGCTCGCCGGCCTGTCAGTCAAAGCAGCGACATGTAAGTTCCTCTGGACTGAACCGAACACAATGTCACAGATACTCCTGCAACTGTGGTAATATAACACTGAGACTCTGCCCATGCAATCAAACATTAACAATGCTTCTCTGTTCCTACTATGCGTACTATGCATACATACCCTTACAAAAATAACTGCAGTTATGGGATAAAATAGTACAGTGCAATAATAATACTTTCATGTCCAAAATATTGCATTTCTGCAGTGAAGTGTAGGACTATGTAGTGCAATGCTGTTTATTTAATGTTCAAAATATTGAATTTCCTGCATGTGAAGTGTAGGACTATGTAGTTCAATGCTGTTTATTTAATGTTCAAAATATTGCATTTCCTGCATGTGAAATGCAAATAATTCCTCCAAAACTGCAGTTGTGTACTTCAATTTTATGACCAGTATCAGATTATGTAAATGTGACAAGTTTGTATGAGTCTAATACGTTAAGTCCAGAGGTATGTTTTCACCCCATGAGTGAATACTTTGTATTTGTGTGTTTGCTTGCAGCTGGTCCTTCGGCATTCTTTTATACGAAATGATCACCCTGGGTGAGTGTACAAAGCAATTTCCTGTTCCCACAGTCAGGAAGCTTGTTAGAATAGCATATCTTGTCCTGTAATCAGTGTTTTTTATTTTTTATTTGAATAGAGTCTGTAGTGCCTAGGGGCTGACGTAAATTACATGAGAATTGTACGTATGGAATGTGTCATACACATAGCAAACAAACCCGATGTTGAGCAATAAGCAGTTGTCACTACAGGGTCAGTTGTTACTGTAGCATTTCACTCAAGCATCCTGGCTTTCAACTGTAAATTATAAAACTGTAAATAGTAGTAATGATAAAAAAACAAACATAACACTTGTATTTTTTATGCAGTAATATGCATAGTGTGCTGTTGCATTTCTGTCAAGATGTGGAGATTTGGTGATTACTTTATCAGCACGTCAATAGATTATCTCACAATCTCTTAACATCTTGTCAATACCATGATGCATGCTTATAAATGAATTTAATTAACATGTCATTTCAATGTGCCCTTTAACAGCGGATCATTTGAAACTGAATTACAGGAGGGGGGCGGGGGGCGGGGGGTGTTGCCAATTTGCAAGAGAAATGGTCTTGCTAATAGATAGGATCAACGAAATCAATGTCCTTTAACCTTTAACCTTTACTCATGCCTCTTCTCTCCCTTAGGTGACCCACCTTTTCCAAGGGTCCTGGGAAGTGAGCTCCTTCAGCATCTTCAGAGAGGCAACACTCTCAGACGACCGGCACACTGTTCCAATTCACTGTAAGCCACTCGGTCTTGTGTGTAGCGGCAGGCCTTCTTTTTGTCCTCAGTAAAAGTGTGAATAAAAATATGACAGAATAAATCCATCAGATCCACCCGCAAAAAGTGTTAAGTTACTGTGCAGCCTGGTAGTTTGATTATTAGATGTTTATTCAGTGTCAAGTGTCATACAGCCATAAACAACTAACTTATAATAATAATAATAATAATAATAATAATAATAATAACCATGGCTGTTTGCTTCTACAGCCACTCCATCATAAAGGCCTGCTGCCAGTGGAGCCCACAAAGCCGCACCTCATTGGCCGAAGTCAAAAGAAAGCTCCAATCAGGAGAGAGGAGCGCAAATGCCACCACAGTGCTCCGTGTACCTGAGCCACTGGACATTGAGAAGTACATGAGGGAGGCGGGCTATGGAGAATCTTACAACTATGCTGTCCTCTGATAGGCTGGCTGTCATGTCAGTCCCATCCATGAACAGTCAAGATTTGCTCTTGCAATTTTTTTGCAGGCTGAAGAAAATCTTCCATCACACCAGGCCCTTTATCTCTATGATATTGTATTGTTTATGCAATATATGTAAACAGTTGGACTGTTTTTGTGCAATATTTTTTGTGGTCTTCAGTGGGTAATCCTCTGGTAATCTGGTGAGGATTGTGCAGGGTTGTTTGCCCAATACCACAATCTTTCTCTCTCTTGCAGTATTGCTGTAAAATGAAATGAACAGCACTTAACACTACTGTACATAGCACTGCCATTATTAAATTGTGCAATTCATCATAATCCCTTGTTCTTGACAGTTCACTCCGTATAAAGTACTATGGTCAATATACTGGCCAAGTCTCAGATCAGATGAATCTCTGCCTGATCAATTTTATCTGCCATTAACAGCAGATAGTTCCTGCACCGTGGAAAGCCTGTTTAACTGTTTTAATGACATAAAGAGTTGGATGGCTGCAAACTTCTTACAATTAAATGAAAAGAAAACAGAGATAATTATTTTTGGTCCACTCAGCTCTGTTCCTAAGATAAGAAATGCACTTGGGCCACTGGCTGTAAATTGCCACAGTGAGGTCAGAAATCTAGGTGTTCTCCTAGATTCCTCTTTGAATTTCAATAAGCAAGTCAGTAGTGTGGTTAAGGGAAGCTTTTTTCAACTAAGACAAATAGCTAAATTAAAGCCCTGGATCTCATATACTGATTTAGAAATTGTAATCCATGCTTTCGTTACATCTAGGCTGGACTATTGTAACTCTCTGTATTTAGGTCTGAACCAATCTACCCTTGCTAGACTTCAATTTGTCCAAAATGCAGCAGCTAGGCTTCTTACTGGAACAAAGAAACATATGCACATAAGTCCTGTGCTGGCCCAACTCCATTGGTTACCTGTCAATTACAGAATTCATTTTAAAGTTTTACTTTTTGTGTTCAAAGCCCTAAATGGAATGGCACCACAGTATATCTGTGACCTTTTAAGTCCCTACTGTCCTTCTAGGCCACTGAGGTCTTCCTCACAACTTCTTCTATCAGTCCCAAAGGCAACCCTTAAAACTAAAGGTGATAGAGCTTTTTCTGTTGCTGCACCTAGACTCTGGAACAATCTCCCTATAGAAATTAAGTCCTCTCCCACCATCAGTAGTTTTAAATCAAATTTAAAGACCCATCTATTTTCTTTGGCCTATAATGTCCATTAATTTCTCCCCTTGTTTGGTTGTTTATTTTTATTCTTTTTTATTTATTTAATCTTATTTCTATTTCTTTTCTGCATTATATTAACTGGCATCTAACTTTACTGTACATCTTTCTCTAGGCCTATAGTAGTAGTAGTTTCAGTAACCATATATTTATTTTTTATCTACAATCATAATCTGTTTATTATTATTATTATTATTATTATTATTATTATGTATTTTTATTTATTTATTTGTATTTTTTGTCATTTATGTCTTTATTTTTTGTTTTTATTACTGTTTATTTTATTTCTGAGCACCTTGGGTCAATAACATTGCGTTTAAGTGTGCTATATAAATAAATATGACTTGACTTGACTTGACTTGATCAGCTCTAGAACCTTGAATCAGCTACGATCTTGTTACGCAATGTTCCTCAGTATTGTTTTTTTTAATTTTTATCAGTATAGCTTAGGGAGCATCCAATCAATTGAATGAAAACAAGAGTGCAAAAAACATGCCCTTGTATTTTATACTGCAGGTCACATGGCAAGGTCGTAAATGAAAAAGATTTAAGTACAGTCAGCTGCTGTTGGTCAAGTGAGTGGTGTATGTAATGCTTTATAAGACTCATGTCTGGTTTGATTAATCCTACACTTGTTCTAGCGGAGCAACTGACCAGAGGCTATTGTGGTTAAGGCATTTGTGCTATAGGCATGAGGCAGTTGGTTGTAGTAAGATAGATTTGGTGCAGCCTGCTCTGTCAGGCTTGTACTACTGTATGTCAATAGATTGATTTCTCTTATCCATCCTTCGGCAACATGCGATGAGAAATGTGAAGGTGAATGAATGAAGCAACAGAACAGAGAGATACTCTTAAAAAGAATGTGTTGTCCCTATCTGTACACAGAGATGTGTTAAAAAAACAACGCAAGTTGTGTTGTTTTCAATGCAAGTTGTGTTATTTTCCACACATTGTGTAACAAATAAAAAAAAGGAAACAACACAAACTGTGTTGTGCCTATCTGGACACAAGAATGTGTTAAAAACAACGCAAGTTGTTGTTTTCAACACATTCGTTTTAAGAGTGTAAAGGACACAGGTGGCTGTGAACATGAACAGTGGACAGAGGGCTCTGATTTGTGTGCCGGTGAAGTACAAAGTCTGTGATCAACCAACATTCTCATGCATGAAATATAGCTATTGTGTGGTATATGGGAGCACTGGGCTGACCCATTCATGTTTGCGCTTCAATGTCTTGCCCATGACGATATACCAACCTGACTATATTCAGACAGATGGTACTTTTGGAGTCATTTTAAAGGCTTAAATGGCAAGCCGATTGAGCATTTATTCAGATATCTTGATATCAGGCATAATTGTCATGTACATGCAAGCCATTTCTGTCCACTAGTTAACTAGTGAGCCATTTCTGTGTGAACTGGTTAACTAGTGACAGCCAAACTGCTCACTAGTTAACTAGTAAGGCCCAAATTCTCTCTAGTTAACTAGTTCATATGTTTCATATCTTACTAGTTAACTAGTAATGATCAGCATGTTCACTAGTTAACTAGTGGACACTGAAATGTGCACTAGTTAACTAGTTTAAAGACTTCTATATTTTACTAGTCAACTAGTAAGGTACAAAAATGTTTACTAGCTGACTACTGAATGTCAAATTCCCACTTGTTAACTTCTATGTAATTTGGCCAGCCGCTTGAGCATTTATTCTGATATCTTGATATCAGGCCAACATGCAAGCCATTTTTGTCAACTAGCTAGTGAGCCATGTTTGTGCACACTAGTTAACTAGTGACAGCATAAATGCCCACTAGTTAACTAGTGAACACATATTAGATTCACTAGTTAACTAGTGAGAGCCAGAAATGTCCACTAGTTAACTAGTGAAGGCCAAAATGCATACCAGTCAGCTAGTTGAAGGCTTTTGGGTCTCACTAGTTAACTAGTGACAGCCAAAAATGTGCACATGTTTACTAGTGAAGGCAAAACTCCTCACTAGTTAACTAGTTGGAGTAGGTCAATGTCAAAATGTGTTCACTAGTTAACTAGTGAGTCTTTTGGCTTCCGCTAGTTAACTAGTGTGCATATTTTGGCCCTCACTAGTTAACTAGTTCACACAAACATGGCTCACTAGTTAACTAGTTGACAAAAATGGCTCACATGTACATGACAATTATGCCTGATATCAAGATATCAGAATAAATGCTCAATCGGCTTGTCATAGGCTTATGCTCTGGGATCTGTAAAGCCCCACACTGAAAAAAAAAGAACTGCTGGAATTACTTGATTTGATCATTTTATCATCGGTTGCACATGAATGAAATGTCTACGTTTACAAAATTGATTCATGCTGTGATAACCCAATTTGATCAAGTCATTTCAGTGAAATTGATTAAATTAAGTTTATATGAAGTATTTATGTAATTTCAAACGTTATTGTGTTATACAGGTGGCATGGTAAGTCAGATGTACTTAGTATTGCAACATCAATGTTAAAGGACGATTGCTTTGAATTTCAGTATTAAGAAACATTTATTGAGGATGAAAACACCAGCGTGGGAACCACTGATACTTTGTGCATGCTAAAAGATACTTTGTGCATGCAAAGCATGGTTCATCTCAAAGTATAACATAAGATACAACTCGGCTCCAAATTCTACTGGTCTCTAAGCTCAACTCTGTTTAAGAAACTCATGTGAACACTTTTGGCAACACTGTTAGCTGCATGAATATCTCAGTGTTCTCGCAAAGGCTCGTGGGAACACAATGAAATGGTAACATCAAGACATCCCATGTGTTCATTTGCCTTACTTGTTCAGTACTTAGGTGCTTCACATTGATCTGACATGATTCTGTTGGATGAATGCATTGCTGTGGCAAAATATATCAGTTCAACGTAATAACATTGTGTTCGAAAGAAAAAAAAACATGAGTTTGTTTAATTTAATGTTTTGTGGTTTAGTAAATGTGACACTCTTTTCCTTTTCCCCCCAGTACGCTTGCCATACTCGATACCTTGATAAATTGGAAAGCCCTAACTTTTCATTTTTTACAGTGCACAGAGACACTATTCCATTTATCGGCGCTGAATAGATACAGCTGAATTTTACTGCAGAAATGCCCTCTAGATGAATGGGTGGACACATATTGATGCAAGCATGCAGTGCAAAGCTGAATCTTGATCACTAAAATGGTGTCTGTTCTGCTGGGGATAAGTACAGTAGGACATGTACTATATACATGCTGAAGATATGTATCATACGTACAGTATACTTTAGATACAGTATAGATATGCACAGTGTTCCACATACAGTTCATGTTGGCATGACATTTTATGGGTACAATGGCACAAGCATTTCCTCATTTCATCAATGATGAGAACATTTCTCTGTCAATCATTCATGTCACCTGATGATAGAACAAATGGTTATCTATCATGGATGAATTTCCAAGTGACAGAGAACTAGCCATGATGGTATTGGTTGTAAAACCCCAAACAATGCATCTTCAGCACAAATGACCATACTGGGTCCAGTTTGACTGTTTTACATGCAGCCTTTATTAAACAACATAGACATGAGTGCCCTTTTAACAATTACATTTTTTCAGACCTTTTCCCATACAATTTCCATTTCCCATACCCTTTTCCCATTAAAAAGCCCTGTAAAAGGACAAGCGATTTTTTTTTTAGAAACCTGGACAGTCAGTCCATATAGATTCAACATGTCATCTGTCCACATTCAAGTTCAGTATGTATTGTTGATCAATAACTGAACATCATTTTAACCAAACCCGACTCCAAACCTCAACCTTAATCATAACCTGTGGTTAACAGACTGTCAACAGATCATTTGTTTATAATCTGAGCTGTAGATAGGCTGTTGGTGGACTATCCAAGTAAAGTGTGTGACCTTTTCCCCCTCACACGATACTTCCTAAATAGAAGTAATTGAGTTTCCCTTCCATTCCTCAGAATCTAACTATATCACCTGTAAATGTAAACTCCTGCTATATGGCTCATACAGGATGGTTAATACATTTAACACACCACATTCAGACGACAGATTACAAAAAGTGCTCGGAAAGTTTGCACAGAGGCACATGAAGCCGCGAGGAGTCAGTGACACTTAATCCATTCTACACAGAGTGAAAGACGAAACAGGTGCACACACGCACGCACGCACACACACACACAAAAGCATGCAAACATGTACAAATGTAAATAAAATCACAAAATAAAGACATCATGTCAAAATAAATACAACATAAAGATACCATTAATGTAAACAAGGCAAAATGAAGGACAAGGGAGAGTCACCAAGACAACGGTCCACGTGTCCATTTAAATGTTTTTGAATCTGGTAGGTAGTGAAAACAACACGTGTACATCTGTAGCTCTAAACTCAACTTTAAGCGAAGGGTCCTGGTTGAAACAAGCCAGCCTGCACCCAATTTATTCAAATGGCATAGTAGCTTTCTGGTCCAGTTTTAGTGGTAAGTTATTATTCTGTTTTCCCACTCAGTTCTGCAGCCAAAGGTCCCATATCCTTGATTACACCTCGGATGTGCATTCACATCACGTCCTTATCTGTAAATATCCTAATGCCAATCTATTCCTCTGGGCAGGCCGAATGGCAAATAAATTGAACTGCTTTTTTTTTGTTAATTCAGTACAGCAATGCTAAATCCTCTGGTGAAAAGAAGAAACATTGTTATAACATTTGACTAACTTAAAAATTAATTAACTTGTTAACACTTGCCGAACAACTCTCATCCTGTTTGCATAAGCAACCTATCCAAAACTGCTATGGCTATATGAATCTATTGTATTTGGATCTTTACTATAAAGCATTATTACCGTTTACTGTATATACACATATATTTACATATGCTTCATGTAAATACAAGAGTATATACAGATTTTACATCTTAAAGGTGCTCTAAGCAATGTTACGCAGTTTCTAAGGTAAAACAGTTTTTGTCACATACTGCCAACATCACCTCACCATCTGCTAGCTGCCCTGAATAAAAAACGCGTAAAACGTAACGTAAAAAAGCGCGGTCTCTTTGGACAGCCCAGGCTCTAAAAACTGTAACACAATCAACTTGGTCCAGCCTGGAATATAAAAACATAAACTGTTCCAGCCAATCATCGACGAGATGCGCATTTAGGAGAGTTTCGATTGCATGGGAGGGAAGGGGAGGGAGTGGTGAGCTAGCTCTCTGTTTTATTTGAACGTCAACAGAAGTGATGTTACCCAACATCTCTTAGAACACCTTTAATACCAATGTATATGATACATTTCTAGATTAACACGATCTCTTGAAATCCCAGTGAAATGAAGCGTCTTGGATTATCACTTTAAAGGGGTGGTTCAGGATTTTGGACATAAGACCTCATTTCCAAGTAAGCAAGTGTGATATTTATCAGTGGAGACCGTTTTCAACACGTTTCATCCAGTCCTTCTAATTGCAGAGTTCGCAGGTGCTAGGCTAGCGCAAGTCAACGGTATGTGCTAGCCTGCCACTAAAGACAGTCTTACCCACTCCAAAGTACACCCGAGGCAAATTCCAGACAATCGATGTAAATGTCTGTGTTGATAGAATAGTGTGAGAAATACAACTACCCTCGCATCGCGTTGCAATAGTTATACTTTGGTCCCTGAAGTTGGTAGTAGTAATTTTGCATCTCAGCGGCGGACTGATATTACCAAGGCTACTACTAGGTATCCCCATTGGAGTGCGCTTTACTGTTTACTTTTCGGCGCAGTACTACTAACCGGAGCAAGTATAATTCCGCCGCTGCTAAGAAACTAGTCCCTCAAAATGTAATGCGATCGTTGAAATGCAAGGATAGAATAACGTTAGAAATAACACTATCAAAACAGACATTTGCATCGATAGTCTGGCGTTATAATTTATTTGCCTCGGGTGTACTTTGGAGTGGGTAAGACTGTTTTTAGTGGCAGGCTAGTACATACCGTTGACTTGCGCTAGCCTAGCACCTGCGAACTCTGCAATTAGAAGGACTGGATGAAACGTGTTGAAAACGGTCTCCACTGATAAATATCACACTTGCTTACTTGGAAATGAGGTCCTATGTCCAAAATCCTGAACCACCCCTTTAATATGTTTGTGTGGGCCAGGGCTGAAGATGCAGTGTATGTGATTAAGAGCAGGTCCTCGCATGATTAATGGTAAATCATTTAAAAAAAAGAAACAGTTAGGCAACAGATACAACATTTCCAAAGACAAAGGTTACTTCAGACATATTTTATACTGTATCTATGCAAAATTCCTTCATCTTTTCATCAATTTAGTTTACTCTGTTGACATAAATTTAGTTAACTCTGTTGATAAAATAAGGTAGGAGGGCCTGTTTTCAGATGCATTCACATTTATTCACAAAATTATAAAAACAACTCTTGCCAAGAAATTATTTTAGGCAACAGTAACAAAATTATAAATAAGTAAATAAATAAATAAATAAAACAAATAAATATTTCATGACACTGTTCCCAACTCTCCAGCCTCCACTCACTAATCCTTTTCCATAATTCCACTGAAATGATAACAATAAGGAAAGTGAAAAGAAGCTCACATTTAGTCATTGCATTGTTACATAGAAAGAGTAAAAATCTGTACAGACGACTCTTCTCCAGACTATACAGTAGGTTTGTGTTGGTTTTATATATATGCATAAGGTTCCACAGCTGGGCTAACGTTGCCTCCGATCCGTGCTGGATCTTATCCAAAGTCAGCGAACTCTAGGGAGGCAAGCTGCGGCTATTTCCTGTACAGTGTTAAAGCGTTGTAAAACATTGTTTAAAGCAACACAATGTAGTTCTTTTACTTCAAAACAAAATAAAAAACAGCTTCAAACTCATTTTGATTCTACACTGACTTACAATCAGGAAAATAGAGTCTCTGACATTGTCAGTGTTTGCCTGAAACAGCTGGTACTGCACTACAGGTATGTAACAGTGTTGTTATGAGTAGGGACGTGGCCTTTATTGTTGCCATTAGATTAATTGAGAAAACCCTTAGTGCTAAATGGGAACCTAGTGCATTGAAAATGGGTGAAAAGCATAATTCCTACATTGTGTTACTTTAGCTTGGGATTGCCATGGAGACAGAAGAAGCTGCTTTTGTTGTAGGAAAGGTGAAATACATCAGGCGACTACACGATTCCAACGGGAATGTGATTATTTTGCTATTTTCTGTCAGTGCAACACATTACACACATTATCACAATACGTTTACACAGAATCACAACTGTGGTCCTTTTCACATTTTAAGGTGGACTGGAAAGGTGCCTGTGAATAAATACTTTTACTTTAAATAAATATATTTATATTTATTATATATATATATATATATATATATGTATCCTATTTAAGCAATATGGGCAAAAATAAATAAAATGTGTGGCATATCTACACAATATTTGGACTATGGTAAAAAATAGAGATGTGCTGTCGAATAAAGCAGATTTGTTGTTTTTTTCCCCACTGAATCACATTACTCCACAAAGAACGTCTAAAGTGTCACAAAGGGGTATTCAGAATTCACCCACGGAGCAAGCAAATACAAACCGATGCAAAATGTCACTCAAGTGTTATAGAGAATACCACTCCAAAAAATACTTCCCATCAAGTCAATTGATTCAGTCTTTGCAAGACACTGATGGCCCCATTCAGAAGTACTTCACAACACAATAGCAATAATTTTCAAATAGAGAATTGAAGTTCTCAAGATGTCAAAATCATACAATGTAAATGTCTAATTGATCTACTGTAGGTTACTGATCTAAGACTGGAATTAAATTACGTTATTAAATCTACTGGGTAGTTAATCACTAGCTTGTCTATAGAAAAGCTTAAACGTAGCTCTATAGCAAAACGCTAATCTTGCAAATGTCTCCTAATTTAGGTTTCTAGAAGCAAAGTAATTTGTGCTTTTCTGTTGCCTTGGATTTACAGTGATTGTCACTTTCCATATTATCTAGCTATATTATTGAGACAATCAATGTACAGTACACTGCCAAAACTATTTGAGAGGAAGAGCTTTCATTTATCTATTGTTGGTCTGATAAGGATAAAATAATAATCTATCTCATTGATCATACTGTAGCAGGCATGTCTATCCTTTTTCCTTTTCTTCTGATGTCTGGGCTTTGATATTTTTTGGTATCAAACATACCTGAAACTGATTTAAGCAACACAATGGTAAAAACTACATTTATATAGTCATATATTTAGGTCACTGACAGCAGCCAATAATTTTTTTTTACATTAAGATGTTACACAAAAGGATGCTTGAGGTCTATGTGTGTTCATTTCGACACTTTGGCATTGCTCCATGTTGTAAAGCCTTTCAATAAATAGATAACTTAAGGCTACAAAATGGACAAATCCCTTTTTAACCTAATGTAAGACCGCTAAAGCAAACCCAGAATTCACATCTACAGTGACATATTAAAAAGAAGTTGTTGAAAAATGTAGGATAACTACAATATTGCACCTTACGTCCGGCTGCTTGGACCCACGCCGACCGCACTGTGAGTCCAAAAAGCTCCTCTTTTACAAAACATAAAGGATGACACACCAGGACCAGCAATCCTACTTGAGTTCATCTCACACCCCTGTACCCCTGTTTGTTTCTTCTCCTAAACCTTCTCTTTTTCTGCTGAACTGCTGGACTTCCCTGCCGTTGGGGCTCCATCTTCAGCTGGCTTTGCTGAGGGCGATTTGGCCTCGGCTGGTGCAGGAGGACCTGGAGGACTCTTGGCCTCAGCTGGAGCAGGAGGAGCTGGAGGACTCTTTGTGTCAGGAGCTGGTGCAGGAGCAGGACTCTTAGCTTCTGTTACAGGAGGTGCGGCTGGACTCTTAACTTCTTTTACAGGAGGTGCGGCTGGACTCTTAGCTTCTGTTACAGGAGGTGCGGCTGGACTCTTAGCTTCTTTTACAGGAGGTGCGGCTGGACTCTTAGCTTCTGTTAGAGGAGGTGCAGCTGTTACATGAGGTGCGGCTGGACTCTTAGCTTCTGTTACAGGAGGTGCGGCTGGACTCTTAGCTTCTGTTACAGGAGGTGCGGCTGGACTCTTAGCTTCTTTTACAGGAGGTGCGGCTGGACTCTTAGCTTCTTTTACAGGAGGTGCGGCTGGACTCTTAGCTTCTTTTACAGGAGGTGCGGCTGGACTCTTAACTTCTTTTACAGGAGGTGCGGCTGGACTCTTAGCTTCTTTTACAGGAGGTGCGGCTGGACTCTTAACTTCTTTTACAGGAGGTGCAGCTGGACTCTTAGCTTCTGTTAGAGGAGGTGCAGCTGTTACATGAGGTGCGGCTGGACTCTTAGCTTCTGTTACAGGAGGTGCGGCTGGACTCTTAGCTTCTTTTACAGGAGGTGCGGCTGGACTCTTAGCTTCTGTTACAGGAGGTGCGGCTGGACTCTTAACTTCTTTTACAGGAGGTGCAGCTGGACTCTTAGCTTCTTTTATAGGAGGTGCGGCTGGACTCTTAGTTTCTGTTACAGGAGGTGCAGCTGTTACATGAGGTGCGACTGGACTCTTAGCTTCTGTTACAGGAGGTGCGGCTGGACTCTTGACATCTGGTTTAGAAGGAGTAGCACTCTTCGTCTCAGCTGGAGCAGATGGCGCTGCTGGACTTTTGGTCTCCTTTTCTGGGGCTTTTGGAGTGGCAGCTTTTGGCTCCTCTACTGGTTTAGCAGGACTTTTTGTCTCGGCGGGTTTGGATGCAGGACTTTGACTTTTCATTTCTGCAGTTGGTTGCGGAGCAGCACTCTTGGTCTCTCCGGGTTTGGATGTAGGACTTTGACTTTTCATTTCTGCAGTTGGTTGCGGAGCAGCACTCTTGGTCTCTCCGGGTTTGGATGTAGGACTTTGACTTTTCATTTCTGCAGTTGGTTGCGGAGCAGCGCTCTTGGTCTCTGCTGGTTTAGGGGCAGGACTTTTACTCTCGGCTGTTGGTTGTGGAGTCGGCTTCTGGACCTCTGCTGGACCCTTGGCCTCTGCGGCCGGCTTGGCAGCCGGAGCTGTGGCGACATGCGTCACTGTCTCCACCGGTGATTTCGCCGTAGGCTTGCTGGCGGGGGTTGAAGTCGTCTCCGCGGGCTTGGCAGGGGCAGGTGCTGGGGTTGGGGCAGGTGCTGGTTTCGCACTTGATGCCGGGGCCTCAGTGGGCTTTGAGTCCGAGCTGGACGCGGCCAGCAGAGGCGTGGTGGAGGATGTCTTGTCCTCCCCCGGTGAGCCCACGTCGTTGGCAGCCATCAGGGGCACCTTCTCCTTCGCGGGCGAGTCAGACGGCGCCGTGGAATCTCCCGGCGGCGGGGCCTCGCCAGACGGGTCGACTGGAGCCAAGGCCCCGCCGAAGCTTTGTGCGATCTCGTCAAATGTGCGGCCCTTCGTCTCCGGCACACGGAAGTACGTGAAGATGAAGAAGAGGATGAGGAAGGCCATGAATATAATGAAGACGTAGGGGCCACACAACTCCTGTGAGACAAATACAAAGGATACAGCTGATTTACAATGATGGGAGAGCATTTTGCAAGATGTACCAGTATATACTGTACAGTTTGTTTTATATTACATCTTTATTATAACATCATATGCATATGCATGAATAAAGTTCTAGAGAATTAAAATCAGCTACACATACCGAAAAAGACTCGGTCTCAAAACGGTAGCAATTTTGCTCAATATTTCTAAAAATCAATTATTCAAGCAGCTATTCATTAATGACTCAAACAGAGCTATGATGAATCATTAATCATTTATGTTAATTACACTAATTTCTCATGTCTTAGATTACATTACAATCATGTCTAAATGACGGGGATGATAAATTACACTGAGATGCATGTAGACAGATGGGAGTCTTCAAAAAGAAATCACCTCCAGTTTGGGAAAGCTGACTCCCACCAGGAAGTTGGCGGTCCAATTGGAGAAGCCGGCCACGGCCATGGCAGCTGGACGGGGTCCCTGGGAGAAGAGCTCGGCCACGATGAACCACGGGATTGGACCGGGCCCCAGCTCGAAAAACGCCACAAACGCAAACACGGCCACGATGCTCAGATAGCTCAGGGATTCGATGTGTTTCTGAGAGACGGAGAGAGAGAGAGGGAGAAAGAAAAGGGAGGTTGATCCATACACTCTTACAACGAATGTGTTAGAAACAACACAGTTTGTGTTGACCCTATCTAGACATAGAGATAGAGAAATTGTGTTATTTTCAACACATTTGTTTTAAGAACTACTGTGCCAAGACAGTGTGTGATATGGACAAGGGAACATACCAAAAAGAGGGCTATGGCCATCAGAAGGGAACTGATAGCCATGCCGGCCAATCCGACGAGGTGGAGAGTCCTGCGTCCCGCCCTCTCTACCAAAAAGAGCTGAAAACAAAACAAAACAATTACTACAATAACACTATTCCACAATGCATTGCTATGAACCTAGTTAGTCAAACAAAGTGGCTTCAAGCACAGACACAGACACACTCACACACACACACACACACACACACACACACATAATTTAAAGGGGAGATAATTTGAGTGTGTGTAATGTGTCATTTGAGTGTGTTTACGTGTGTGTTTTCATTTTAGACTTATCTCAACAGGGAGAGGACATAATGGTAAAAATTTACACTACTGGTCAAAATGTTGGGGTTACTTAGAAATAATGTAATCTGAAAACTGCTGCCCTGATTAAAAAAACAATGCAACTGATCTCAGCTGGTATTCTGTCTATAATGGAGTGGAATGGAAATTTCTAAGTGACCCCAAACTTTTGACCGGTAGTGTATATATATATTCACTATTCGTACACATGCACACACGCACACACACACACACACACACAGTGTAAGTTCACGTAGAAAACCTTATGTACTTACAGACACCACGGTAAAGACGGTGTTGACAGCACCAGCTCCGATAGTGGCTATAATGGGCTCCTTCACCCCAGCAGACTCAAAGATGCCGGTGGAATAGTAGAACACCTGCGTAAATAAAAGAGTTAAAACTCTGGGTCAACTTAACATCTGGCTCAACAACTTGCATTTGTACTGCTTTATCAAGGAATCCAACGTGCTTCACAGTGAAAAGGGAACCTCACTAACCACCACCAATGTGCAGCAACCACCTGGGTGATGCATGGCAGCCATTATGCACCAGACCATTACCATTACTGCAGTCCCCGACTTGAAAACAAAGATGGCTGCGCCCTGTGTTTGTGTTAAGTAGCTATTTTACTCTTAAGTGCTATTTTACTCTTCTTTCTACTGCTTAGCAAATGTGAATGTCCATTTCAATAACTCATACACATTCCAATGCCTCAAAGGTATGTGTTATGTTGTCTTGTTGTTTGTGGAATATCGTGGAATGTGTTGTTTATCCGTTGGTGTTGGTAAAAGTGGCTAGCAATGTTGCTATGTTGCTAAAAACAAATGGTAGACAACGCACGTTACTCGAGGTGAATACCATGCTCTCCTGACTCATGCGCTGGGATGAGCGTAAACGCAAACCGGAATGCTTCTTACGAGGAAGTGACATCATTTCACAAGTTACGGGTTGTCGCAATGGACATCGGGAAACCCCATCTCATCCACTGGAGGTGCATGATGGGAGTTGTAGTCCACTCACCGCATTGATGCCTGAGAGCTGCTGGGAGAGCTGGAGCATGACGGCGATGAGGAGTGGTTGGCGGTAGGCGGCCGTGCGGAAGAGCTCGGCGATGGTCACCTTCTTCTCCATGGCCATCTTCACACTCTCCTCCTTCATCTCCTGCATGTCCTTGCTGACGTCCTCCGTGCCACGTAGACGCACCAGAGCTGGCCATCCAAACAGCAGGACACGCGTAAAGAATCAGCACACGAAACACAATAATGTCAGTCAGGCACCAAGTTGTTCCATGAAACTGTATGAAGACATGATGTTTGGTGGCCTAGTGATTTGGGGTCTGAGTCTCCACATGGAACAGCGGAGAGCGCCTTACACATAGGATACGACAACGGCACCACTCCGCTCTGAAACCCATTATTGTCAATGACTTGCACAGCGCAAAATTGGTTTGCTGCTGCGCTGAGCCAAATGCAGCGCTAGCACCAGCTTGCCATTCAGCTAGCCCTCGCACACACCCAGTCAAAAGTCAACAATGCTGAACTTTGCCCTCGGCGCGCGGTGGCGACTACTGTTTCGTGCTGAACGCAGCACATATTGCTTCCTATCTGAAAGCCCCAGAGGGTTGTGAGTTTGATCCCAGGGTCAGCCGCTAGTGTGCCCCTGAGTTGGCCAACACAGAACAAATAACTTTTTTATCTGACAGGAGCTTTAGGTGAACATCTATTGTTGTTAGTGTATACATCAAACATCTACATGTACATGTAGCAGTATTGTCGCTAGCATCTTAGTCACATATTCTTGATGTAAGAAAACAGAGAAAGGGAATTGTTTTTTGTAGTGCACTTTAATTCACTATGGAAAAGAGTGTCTGCTAAATGTAATGCAAAATACCAGAGTGGACTCTGTTATTGTTGTGAGTTAACTGGGTACTTCAAATGCCAGTATAGTTGTTAACAGTGAAAGAGGTTTAGAGGAGAGAATGATCACTCATTCTGTTCATCTACTGAGGTTGTAGGCAAGTGACAGCACCTGCTGTGTTGGGCTCTACTTCACTTCTCAGATCAACAAGTTCTTATCTCCCTCAGTCTAGACAAACAACACCTCCTAGGTATCAGTGCGGGAGTAAAGAAGGGGAGGGAGTGACACAGGAAGGCTACACCAGGAGCGTAACTGAAGCACTCAGCTCACGCAGCGTCTGCTGCATCAATTAGATTCCACTATTCACCTTATTCCGCGCGCAAACATGGGGGGCGCTAGCTTTGCCCACATTGTCTCCGAACTTCCGATTGAGCAGCACATCCATTGCGATACATTGAGATAACAGAGCTCTATCGAGATGACTGGCATCATATGTTATGGGTCATCCTAACGGTCATAGGGACATAGGAACGTTTATTTAGGATTTTTGTTATACACCTTTCCAATCTGAAGTTTGGAAAACACTGACTTTGGAGCAGCTGTTCTGTAATGATTTTCTAAACTAGTTACCATAGTTACCAAAGAGATAAGGATTTGCGAGTTTCTCCATATGATACAGCGGCCACTGCCACATCGTCTTCCCACTCTGTAGGGCTGAATAGCCTTGGGTAGCGAAGTACAATATTGCAGTCTGACCTCCTGATGGCATTTGTCGTTTTCCTCCAAAGTTAGCCTCTCTATCTTTTTCTCAATGAAGCTAACTAGATGTAGCTAGCCGACCGGAAGTTTAAAGACAACGTGGAATTAAAAAAAATGGGCGGGGCTGAATAAGGTGAATAGACCCTTTCAAGAGAGTTCCATTATCAGCATCATAGTTGGCCCCACAAGGCTTCCGTTTTAACATTCCATATGTTATCTTAATGCAGAGGAAGTAGATTGGGAACCAAATAGAACGTTCAAGCATTGTTTTTTTTTTTATTGTTGAAAGGGTCTATAATCAATGTAACTGGCTATCAAAGATCCTTGATTACTAGCAGAGCCCGTCAACGGAGAGCCTTGTCACTCCCATTGTACCGAATTTTGGATGCAGTTCCACCAGAGTTCCACTGGGGGCGATCGCCATGAGTGCAGAATGAATGGGAGTCAATGGTGCTAGACGGCTAAAATGGTCTCTTTCACCTGATTGTCGTTGACAAATCTCAGATTTGATTGTAGTTTGTATAACTTCAACATGGGTCATAGGTCAAAAGTTGAATGAACGAGTACTTATGTCTTTTTGATTTCTTACAGGTTGGGTCGTTGTGCTAATGAATGATGTCATTGACACATTTGAAAGGCTTTTAAGAACAATAAAGTGACTTTAAAAAATATAAGTGTATTTTCTTTGCCTCCCCGAGAAAAGTGGATTTTGAGGGGTACAGCTCCATAGACCTCCATGCATTCTGCACTCGTGGACGAGCACCTTCATGTGGAACCACAGAAGAAACTGCAACCAGTTCAGAAACCGGAAGTTTTCAGAGAGTGGCAGTTCTCCCCTTATTAGACATTCTCTGTAACCATAGATATACTGTATATACTGACTAGATGTCGCCTTGACGACTGCTGTTCATTGGAACGAATGCGTCAATCGAGACGCCATCTTGCCGCGGTGGCCAACTCCTCTATAATGCATTAGCGTCAATCTAGGCAAAGATCTAGCGAAAATAAAATCACCATAAATCGTCAAAATCTCAAGCAATTATCTAGTTTTTTGGGTTGTTCCAACTGACAGGTATGTATTTATGGTCGAGTCTAGAGAAAACTAAGCTTTTGACGATAATAAAGATACATTTTACCCGTCTAGCCCCATAGACTCCCATTCATTCTGCACTAGCTAGCGGCGGCCCCTAGAGGAACAATGAGTGAACTGCAACCAGGTTCGATACAATGAAAGTAAACAGACTCTCCGTAGACAGGCTCTGGTTGAGGCCACATACCTCTCGTCTCGTTTACTCGTGTAAATTGTAATCTTACCAGAAGTTGCTGATCTGTAGATCTGTAGAACATTTACTTCCGTGCTTTAACGTGGTCTGCTACTTCATACGTCAGTCATTACTTTTTTAATCATGGGCCAATGCTATGGGCAAACGAGATGTAGCTTAATTCACAAATGACAAAGCCATGAGAAAAGTGATTTTCTTACGTTTCAACAACAACGAAACCGAGTTTGCCATCATTGTGAGAAGTTCCCAAATTTGTCGCTAATCGCTAAAAAGGTTTTCTGTCGCTGGGGATGGCCAAACGTCGCTAAATAGGTAACACTGACAATACGGGAGAACTAGTTTAGAGCTTCAGATCCCCGCTACAAGATGGCGGCGGTGTTGACGCATGCTGAGAAGCCGAAGGCGACATCTAGTCAGTATATATATCTATGCTCGGTTACTAGCAAGTTAGAGCAACGTAATTCGTTACTATGGGAGCAAAACGGGACAGTTCCGGTCTGCATAAGTGGGAGTGTCACCCTACGTCACTAAATAAACTTTCTCTCTCAGGGGCCGTTTATACGAGGACGATTGCGAAGGAAGACGACAAAATATTTTATCATAAGTGCCTTTCGTTTACACGGCGACCCCGCCATCGGGGCTTGAAGACGCAAAAAGTGTAGAGTTTTGAAGACGACCTGCGTCTGTTGCAAATTCACTTGAGTATAAAATATCCACTTTAACTAATGTCAGTAATGTTATTCAGCTAGTTGTCATTTCAAAGAAATTACACTTCTCCGTTTAAAATGTTACCTTATCTAAGAGGCTAGCTAGCATGCTAACAACCGGACAGTAACTGGCAACAGCATGGTCTGATCAGGTTATTTTATTACAAATCCGAACGCTAAAAAATTACACTTTTAGTCTTGAAATGATCCCAAACACTTACAGATTATGACAAAATTTTCCAAAAAACCCTCAACAAATCCAGAAAGACATAATGACCAATTTATTGGTAAAATTCCACAAATCTCCATTGACATTAGTGCAGCGAGGGTTTACTCTGGTCTGCATAAAGGGGGATTTCCCCCCCCTCACCCTTGCAAAAATCGAACGCGGAAGTTGTTGAACGTTTGCGCCTCTCGCTCCGCTTTAACCCTCTCTGTGGCTATGCTTCGCAAATGGAGCGCTACAGTTGCGGACCCGGCGTAGCCAAGTCCATGAGGTGTCAGGAAAGTGTGTGAATGACCAACTCAATAAGTGAGGGAAAGAATGATTAAGTCCATAAGAAAGTAAAAATAGAGTGAACACAGTGAATCTGTAACTGAATGCAACTGTAGAATGCAAGTAAGTAAAATATGTGACTGAGTTTGGTTATCCTTTCAGAATTAAGATCAGGCTCCTAATGAATGGGGAGAGATTTGGAATTCCTGATAGGAAGGTCATGACGCAAATCCTAGCCTGGAAGCCATCTTAAATTACCACGCCCACAAAATGTTAATACGAATTTAAAAGTCTACGTGAATCCATGTTTAAATCTGAATTAATCAGTGCAAATATCTGATAGAAAAATCACTCAAGGAACACTGCAAAAGTAATGAAAAGACTTGTTATCAAAAGACGTGTTAACTTGCTCACTGCACATGCACCAACTCCATCTCTATAAAGTCTCTGATATGTCCTCACCTTTGCGTGCCTTTTCCTCCTGATTGAGGTTGATGAGGAGGTATCGGGGGCTCTCGGGACAGAAGGGCAGCAGGATGCACTGCAGCACCGCGGGCAACACCGTCAGAGACAGCAGCACCGGCCATAGCAGCTCAGAGCCTAGCAGAGACTCCAGACCAAAGATCTAGGAGAAACACCATTCAAGACCATTCAGATTACTACTCGCAGGAGGAGGGCCAAGTAGTGTTGATCAGTAATCAGATTCATTAATATTTCATTAATGAATCTGAAACGTTCTGATATCAGTGAAATAAAAAATATAGAGAATGCAAGTATTTAAAAACATGAAGGTTGAAGGCATATTTCATTTTTATGACATTCAACATTTTTGGGAAATGTTGTAGAAATATGGCTGGTAATAATGTAACTTGTAAGACATGAAACAGCATGAAAACTGAGACAACTTCACATTGTATCTAACCAGTTTGCTTAGCATCCTACTAATACCAGTGGACACAGGCCATTGCAACCCCCAAAGAGACCACACAGCAACCACAGTGTCGAAGCAGCTCTACCTGGGCAATGAGGATTCCCACCACCACCCCCAGCTGGTGGAGTGTCCCGAACGCCCCGCGGAGAGGAGTCGGGGACACCTCGCCCACGTACATGGGGGTGAGGCCCGTGAAGATGCCGCAGAAGAGGCCGATGACCAGGCGGCCAGCGATGACCATCTCAAAGGAGGAGCAGAGGGTAGAGAGCCCCATCAGAGCACCGCCAATCAGGGCCAGGATGTTCACAAGGAACATGGCCTTACGCCTGTGCACAGGAGACAGTGACACATCCAGACAGACAGACAGACAGACAGACAGATGGTGGGTTGAATTACAAAATGAGCATCATTTGTCTTATGTCCAAGTACAGTATACATCTTAGCACACAATGATACAAAATGCTTTTGAAAGCAATGAGGATAAAAAGGGGAATAAAGAAAAGACAGATGATTCTAGCACAAAAAAATCCATCCTGATAGACAAAGATACAGAACAAAATACAGATAGATAAACCCATGTTGAAAATGTGCAGATGGATACAGTAAACCCATGTTGAAAATGTGCAGATAGGTAAACCCAAATTGAAAATGGGCAGATAGATAAACCCATGTTAAAAATGGGCAGATAGATAAACCCATGATGAAAATGTGCTGATAGGTAAACCCATGTTGAGAATATGATGTAAGATGAGGACAGAGGGGAGCGATGAGGACACGCATGAGTGTAAGGCAGTAAAAGGGAGCATCCAGAGAGAATGGCAACCGAATGAGTAAGAGTGCACTGTGATGGTGATGGGGACGGACACTTTGGGGAGAGTGCCTAAGAAATACTACAGCACAATAAAGCTGGAGTACAGCCAGAGCTCTATTTCTCCCTCAGCAATAATCACAGATCTCTTTCCTAGTGTTTCACAATAAAGTCATAGGTGGATTGGTTCATCTTACAATAATATCTTTGACAATTAACTTCCAAATAACTTCAGGGCATTTAGCAATCATTGCACATGCAGCTAATTTGAGTAAGATCTCTTGCTGAAAAAATGCAATGAGCAGATTGGGATAACAGGGAAAGTTAACCAAGTCATTAATCAATTCTAATACATGTATAGAGCAACATTTTAATTTTCCTTCCAACTTCCTTTTCTCTAATTTTTAAAAATGTTTTGCTACTGAGCTCCCCCTGCAGTATTTGTATTTTACACAACTGTCATAAAATACCACTAAAGGCTAGCACCCTTCAAAGATAATTTTCGAAGAGCCATGCAAACTGACAAGGTAATATTACACAATTTAATACAAGAAGGCTATTGCACAATTGCCGAAACACAATTTGTGATTATCCGAATCGGGGGAGTGCAAGTTGCAAGGCTGGTTTTACATAGACTAAGTTAGAGCTGTAGAAGGCACACGATCCGTCTAGTCTACTATCAAAATGTAAAACTAGCATACTGTAGGATGCCTTTAACTCCAGGCTAATTCACTAGCACCAACCTGCCGAATTTGTTGGATATGACTCCCACACTGAAGGACCCGGCCATGCCACCCACGCTGAAGATGGCCACCGCCAGACTCCACACGATGGTGCAGGTGCCTGGCTCGATGGGCTTCCCATAGCGCTCCACCCAGGTGCTGTTGAAGAAGGCTCGCAGTTTCTGACACACAACATGACAGACAGGCATTAGGACCAATCACAAGGGCGCAGGAGTGAGAGACCAGCTGACTTATTACAGCTGATTATTTCAGACTTCAAAACTATAAAATAAAATAAAAACATGCCAGGCCTTAGCTAGGCATTGCATTTGAATTGCTGTCCATTATACATGGCTAATTATAGGTAGTCAGAGAGGAGGAAACGCACACACACACACACACACACACACACACACACACACACACACACACACACACACACACACACACACAAAGACGCACACACACACCACAAACTCTCTCTCTCTCTCTCACACACACACACACACACACACACACACCACAAACTCTATCTCTCTCTCTCTCTCTCTCTCTCTCTCACACACACACACACACACACACACACACACACACACAAAGACACACACATACACCACAAACTCTCTCTCTCTCACACACACACACACACACACACACACACACACACACACACACACACACACACATACAAAGACGCACACACACACACCACAAACTCTCTCTCTCTCTCACACACACACACACACACACACACACACACCACAAACTCTATCTCTCTCTCTCTCTCTCTCTCTCTCTCTCTCTCTCTCACACACACACACCACACACACACACAGACCTGTTCTGGAGCATTGATGACACCCGTGTTGTAGCCAAACTGTAGGGATCCGATTACGGCTGTGATCAGGGAGAACAGGAGATAGCACGTCACCTGTTTGGGTTTCTGATGGAGGCCGACGGAAAGACAGAAAGAGAGCAGACATATAGGTATGAGAAACAGGGGAAACAGGGGAAAAACAATACTTGCCCTCTGTGCTGACTCATGCTCCACTCAATCCTAATTGGGTGATTTCATCCAGTGACATTTGCAGAGGCTTACGGCCAGGCTACACCGGGGACTTAACTGCAGCGCTTTGTTCACGGAGTGTCTGCTGCTAACAATTAGCTTCCACTGTAATCAATGGAACCTGCTACACCAGACGCGATAGCTACGCGGTGTTTCTTCGTTACTAAAGGGTATGGGGATTCACAATGAAAATAAAGAAGAAAAAAAAAGAAATCAGAAATCATCAGAATATCAGCATCGCGAAAATTGTTACTTTAAACATCACTATCGGCCCAGAATTTCACAATCGGTGCGTCCCTAATAGTCATCATTAAACAACACACATACCATACTTTTCACCATGTAAGTAGGCAATGAGATTCATTTTTAACATGAACTACGCACTTAATATGTTGTAGTCTTCTTTGGAACGATATCTCCACACATCTTCATAAGCTATTACTGACAATGGCATTCTACCCATTAGTGACCTACTTTCAGGTGGCTATTGACACGTCTCCCCTGGGTGTGTGTTTTCTTTAGTGCTTCCTGTTGCATGCAGGTTTAGAGGCCACCGCCAGCAGCTTGTGCTGAGACTGCACTATGCCTTGAGCCATATGATCCCTCTCCCTACAGTTTCACCGGCCAACGCGACCTCGCATGTCCTCCACAGGCCAGATGAGACCACCCCCAATATGACAGTTACATTACATCTATTCATTCATTTGGAAGACGCTTTTATCCAAAGCGTCTTCCAAAGCGAATAGAATGACACGTAAGCTAAGTGTCTGAAGGAGACTGACCCTGTTAATGAGTTTCTCTAGGGTTGTTGGTGCAACACTGACTGACAAAGGTCGTTGGTGCAATTCCCAAGGTCATTCATGCTGGTATCCATCTCCATTGTGCTAAGAAAGGAGTCAATATCCAATCAAGTCTGTCAACATAGACTAAAGGTGACACTACAGTAGGCTGTATTACAACCTTATACACACATTGTGTTTTAGCAATTATACCTACAACAGTAAGTATTTACTGTTCTTTCTGCAATGAATCATGATTAAACACTTTTTAAAGTACAAATCACATAAACTAAAAACAGCGTACAGCAGAATAATTCAATCAGTCTTCAAGGGGATTGGGGTAAGTTGTAGTCTTCTGAATGCCAACCCCAACAAAATAAATTAAACAGCAAATAGCTTTACCTTACGCCTAAGCCTTTTTACACTGGGGTGAGCAAAAATTAGTAGGGATTGTAACAATTTCTTAGTCTTTTCTTATCTAGCCTTGCAGTAATAAACCTGTTTTTTGGATTTTCTTGCACTGATAGTTGACAGGATAAGTAACCTAAGCTTCAGAAGACTACACTAGCATAAAGGAAATTGAATACAAAACTAAACCCACTACTCCCCCAAGACATAACGGTCCCGAGACAAAACTAGACCGACTACTCCCCCAAAACATATTGGTCCTGTGACAAAACTAAACCCACTATTCCCCCAAAACATATTGGTCCTGTGACAAAACTAAACCCACTACTCCCCCAAGACATATTGGTCCTGAGACTCACTTTCTGCATTTTCCCTCTCTCTCACTAACCACCCCTCTGAGTGTCTTTAAACCACAACAGCTTAGTAAAATGCTTAGTAAAATGCTGTACCAAATGCAAGTACCTTCTCATATCATAATTCCAATCACTTGACAAGCTGGACAAGTAGCCCGTGTTTTGCAGTATTACTACCTTTGGCAGTATCAAGGTCACTTACTGCATTGACCTGCCTTAAAGGCCCGCCTGTTATTGCTTTTTAATATAGCTGCCTACACCCTTTTCCTCAGGCAAACAGGATATAACAAATAAAATGTAAGCATTCTATTACTGTCAAAACACAAACATAAATATGACATAATATCCTCCCAATCATTGTCTAGATAAGAATCTTTATACGGCAATAGTGTGCAGTGCATTGTGGGATATTTATTTTCACAGTGAATAACTTGATCTGATGTATTAAAACTATAGCTATACCACTACTGGATTATTTTACAATTAACCCTACGGTAGTGTGTGTGTATTTTACAATTAACCCTACAGTACTGTGTGTGTGTGTGTGTGTGTGTGTGTATGTCCTCTCTCTCTCTCTCTCTCTCTCTCTCTCTCTCTCTCTCTCTCTCTCTCTCTCCGTTCTTCTTCTGCTTAATCTGCCCAACCTTACTTTCTCAGTTCCACCCATGTTGTCATAACAACGGCCTGAGGGTGACAGCTGCATTGACATCCGCTAAAATAGACCAAAACCCAAAGTGGTACACCCGATAGTCACACAAAAGACACCAAGGCACAGGGGATGCAGGCTGCCTTAGCATGGGGTTGGCTGGGTCTTTGGACATCTGCTGCTGAATTACTGTACTCCCATGACTCACACACAGTACTGTACATGGAAGTTATACCAATCTGACTTTGATTCAGTGAGGACTGACTCACTCACTATCGAATCCAAACTGACAAAATAACCCTTTGGGGTTATATTAGGGTCTCTAAGCATAACTAACATAAACACATACATGTGAAAACGTTTGGCAACACTGATAGCTGCTTGATTATCTAAAGGCTTATGGGAAGGCCATTGGGAACACAATGAAGTCCATGTGATCATTTGCCTTTCTGGGTCAGAAGTCACTTAGGTGCTTTACAATCATCTTACATGATTCTGTTGGATAAATTCATTGCTGTGGCAAAATGTATAGTTAAACGTAATAACACTGTGACAGACAAACATGACTAGTTTGTGTAATTACATATTTTGTGGTTAAATAACTTTGACAACACCTCTTTTCATTTTTTTAAACATTGATATACACTTGATTTAATCAGATAAATGGATTGCTCAATTGGAATGACTATTCGAACATAATAATTAATAATGCTAAGTTTCATGCAAAACTAGACCGCTTATATAATTGTAACATAATGTGGTTTCATAAATTGGACAGCCCTGACTTTCCGTTTTTGACAGTGCATGTCAACTCTCCCCACATGTCAAAACCCACTCTGAGGTCTTTGTTAAATGAACATTGGAACCATGAATCCAATATCTCCCTGACCGTTTCACAGGGACATATGGATGACTCTGCCTCTACTGAGGATAATGGTGGGCAATGCAAAGCATGCTTCTCAGTCCATGTCAACACTATGTTTCATCTCACAAAGTCCAAGCTTACACAAACACGCACCCATTTATGTGCAAGCATGCACACATCCACAAGTGCACACCGTTATACAACATGCTTGCATGTAACTACCAAATGTATAGATTGATGGGGATGAGTCACATCAGACCAAACCACCAAGTGCTGGAATACAGCTCAAGAACCTTAAGTGCAAGACCTAGAGTGATCTCATTTGTGTTAGGAGAGATATGTTGTCAATAAGTGATATTAATTGTGCTCAGCTGTGCATATCTTTACCATAACATCGACATCATAAATTACAACACAGACACACACTCACCGGTTCTCCCTCCATCTTGAGTGAGAGCAAAAGCTGTTTCTAAGATGCGTGGGCTCCCAGTAGAGACAGCACTGGATGAAATACACGATGGAAGAGAATTACTGTGATCAGCACCACCCGTAAAGCTGTCGAAAAACGCACGTGATGAGGGTAAGACCGATTTGAAACATTCAAAAGTACAACAGGTCCTCCAACGATGCCAACACCCAGAGAAGCCTACACCCACTCTTTGCCTCGGTTGAATTAATTGTACTGCTACTACTACGATACTGCAAGAGCAGCCTACCGCTCCAACAGAGGGCCAGATAACCAAACCAAACCAGATGATGTACACATATTACTCAAATAACAGTAGGTCAACCGATGATATAACATTTTAAGAACAGTAGACATTAGATCTATTTGAAGATAACACATTTAATCCCACGTGCCACATACTTGATCAAAACAATCACAAAATGAAGGCAGAATTTGAACGTTTTACCGTAAATTTGGTCGTGACCGCGCTTTCCACTGACCCACTGGCACCAATGCAGTCTGCAATCTCGTTGGTATTCGTCACACACAGTGGTGGCAAGACTATCTGCACGTTTCCCGGCTCGCCCCCGCCTACCATTACAAACAGAGATGCTGCGCTGCCTCGCTTTCTTTTTTTTCGTGCGTCTGTCCGTGACCCGCTTTTACATCACATCTCGTGACAGCTGCTCCGTCACAGCCCAAGCCTATGCACCCTGTTCTCGTGATCCAGTTAATTCACGAATAAAGTGTGAGGCTCGGGCGGCCGTTTACTTCCCGGTGTGCGACGAGCGGACCCGATAACCCTCCCATGATGCATAGCGCCAGCGACCTTGAGAGTACCAGCTGAGGGATGCTGCTGATGCAACGCAGCCGGGTACCACAGCGCCCATCACGCGGGGAACACTAGCCTGCTGGACTGCAGGACTATTCGGATGAAATCTCTTTCAAAATAACAGTCCTGAAGTTCCCCTGATAGCCTATTCTGGACTCCGCTTGATGGTTGATGCTATATTGGCAAAATAATAATCATGACTTCTACTGACTAAGCTACATGCACGGGCATAGGCAGGTCTAGCCTGTTGTCATAAGATGGTTCCTCGCATGAGGATCGACGCGTCATTTTCCAACTACAGAAAACACGAAACATTCCACTGAGTCAGTAAACCCATGACATCATATCACCAGACTAAACATAACCTGTAGGTTCCTATATCGACGCCCTGAACTTTCCATAGTTAATTTTATTTGACATCAGTTTTAGTGACTACTAAAAGCTAATGTTAAGTAATTTAGTGAACACTAGGCAACCTTGCGTAATAATACCCAATATGATATGCCTGGTTGCTATTTCCGAGGTAGGCTACTTGGCTATTTCTTGACAAGTTGATAGAGACAGAACTAGAATCACTACCAGGAGCTCTTTGATGGTAGTTTTATGACATATAAAGACCAGAACAGTCCCTTATTGGCCAACTGACAAATGACAGGACATCTTTCAGGCGTGACAACAGTGCGACCTGTTACAGTAATAGCTTATGGTGAAAGTGGTAAAAGTAGTTCTACCATAATCTTTGGCAACTTATATTTGCCTAAACTCTTCAACATTTTATAGTTTTTTATTGTAATGATAATGCATACCATGCATATTTGTACAGTGTTATTAATTTATAATATATAGCCTATTAATATATAATTTAGGCTATTCATTTTTTGTACATTTATGATTGATCATATTGATCATATTTTGCGCACTCTAGGCAACAGAGGGCGCACTAGCTGTCTGCTTTAATTTTAAATTGCACCATCTGGCGTTAAAACCATGTTGAAACCATCTAGCACGAGAGACAGACAAATCAATTGAAGGTAGGCCTAAACGTGAAGAACGTGTCAGGGCCCATTTCTTCAAAACGAAGTGAATTGATCGTATGAGGAAAACAACAATGATATAGCTGATGTGTTTTAACCCTCGAAATGTCAAAGAAACCCACAAATAGCTGTTCTCAAATTACTGCCTTTGCTGTTTTTCTATGTGATTTACCATATCCTCAGTCTCCAAGTTAAATTCAGTTAAAGTTTTAATCAAGATCCTCAAAATAAATAAAATGTTTGACGATCTGTCAAGTTCAGAATGTGGATGCCAGCAATCCATCCCACTCCATGAAGAACTAGACCCTTTCAAGAGAGTTCTATTATCAGCATCATGAGGCTTCCGTTTTAACATTCCATATGTTATCTTAATGCAGAGGAAGTAGATTGGGACCCAAATAGAACGTTCAAGCTTTTTTTTTTTTATTGTTGAAAGGGTCTATATCCATTTATATTTTTACAGGAAGCACACAAGCATGCAGTTCCTGGTTCTGGAACTTGAACAAGATCAACCTCACATAACTGACCCATAACTCATAGACCTATAGGCTGTCTCAAACTCCCTACTTACCTAGCCTACTTGAAATAGCCTACTATGTAGTGCAGATATTGGGACAGTAGGCTACTAATCGAAAAGTGGGCTCTACCAATGGAAGCGCTCAGTGCACACTAGCAGTGTGCTGACAGAAGTATTCAGTTTGAGACAGAGCCACAGCCTTTCTAAAGGTGAGATCCTTGACTATAATCCACACTCTTTGTCAAATATCCAGGGGCGCCACCAAGGGGTGGCCACAGGGATGACTGCGGCCACCTCAACATAAACTCTGGCCACCCCTGTGGCCACCCCTGGCTATGTGGCTGACAGACGCAAAATGTGTCCAAATTCACACCCATTATTCTCTGTTGAATTGCTCACAGACTTATCACACACAAATCACACAGATATCACATGAAAGAGTAGAACCTGAGCTTTCCCATAGCGGTGTGATAAACGGTTCACGAGAAAATTAACGTTGGATATACATGACATTTAATCATATTTCCATTGTGCACACAGCACAAAATAATCAATTAATTTTAAAAAATGAATTATGAAAATGCATTAAAATGGAGAATATAGCGTTTTGGAGCCAAACTCTTCTTATGTGGCCCTAATATATTATATGCGATATATTACTATTCATTTAAATACCCCCCCCCCCCCCCCCCCACTGCTGGTGCCACTGCAAATATCATTCTCCTCACCTCCCCTGGCTGATCCTTCAGTTCAGGCTCGAAATAAGCTGTTCACTATTCCAGCCAGTCAACAACAAGAGACATCCATGCTCCTACCTTGAGGTGTGTTTGACTGGATGTTCATCTTAAAGATCAACAATGCTGGAGCAGAATAGTTTCAAATGTAGCCTGTATGTCATACCAGTGTCTATACAGGTGCAACCTGCACAATACAGAATACCTGTAATTCTTCATCAAGGTCTAAAGGTGATGATACTTGGTAGCCTGGCTCCGCCCTCCTATGTACAGTACTTCCGCTTAATTTTCCCTTCAGTACGTTGTCTGGGTCTGCGGTATTTTCGCGGGTTTTCTCCTGCAAAATTCTTCAAGTCAAATCAGCAAACAGAGGGAGTGACTGAGAACGATGACATTGAGGTTGTGCGCTGGTTTCCAGACATACATGTACGTCACAACCAAACGTTAGCGATTGGTTATGGCAGCTACAGAGTTGCTCTGGGCAGATCCAATAGGTTTAAACTTCAACAGAGTACTCGCCTTCAAGGAAGTTAACTCTTGGCAATGGAAAGTGGCCAGACTCTTGTACATTATGAAATGTCATTATGAAAGTCTCGTAGGACCAGGCTAGATACTTGGGGCATTTTTGAGCAATGTTGGTGGGAGTCCACATGACCTTTTCCAGGTTCTAAATGAATAATAATAATAATTTACCTTCTGATTAAAGTTCTAGTGCTAGAAAGACTCAGTAGACAGAATAGAATCAGTTAACAATTTAATATGAAAAGGAATAGCTTGGATACAAGCATGATAAAGTGTCCTGAATAGGTAACAGTCTTTGGCGTAGGCCCCGTCTCTGATCCGTCCAGCAATGAGCAGATCTCGACTCCTGCCGATGGAAGAAGGCAGGGGTGGGGAGCCTACCCCCCCCACATCGAGACGGGGACCAACAGGTGGCAGTGGTCGAAGGGGAGATGATGCAGTTGGTGTGCTGCGTCTGACGGACGTGGACTGCTGGCAGTGGTGGCTGGTGGGGTTGTGGAGGGACCGTCAAAGTCGGCGTACTGAGTAGCAGAAAGAAGTGTTAGATGGAACAGATTTAAAACGCCCGCTGAATTCCTATAGGCTAGCACTGATTGAATGAGTGAATCTCTAGATTGCGGGGCTTTCCTGACAATACAGGCAAAGGCTAAGATTGGCTCCATGAATGCATGGGTGGAGTAAGAAAGTCTACGCTATGAGTCTTCCCAGCAGAACTTTCGCTTAAGCTATCATTTCTCCAGAGGAAAAAAAAACAAAGTTGACCGATATCAATGGGAATGCGCCAGAACCACAATACTCAGGATAAAACATGGCCCAGCAGCATTGCCCAAAAAGTTGTCTTCCAGGCAGCGCTGCCACCGCTGACTTAAAGGCACCTAATCCTAAACCTAACCCCAACCCCAACCCTAACCTTAACCCATGCCTAACCCTAGTGCCTTCCAGGCAGCGCTGGCGTTGTGGGCATAAAATACCAAGGAACGTGTATCGTCAGTTTAAGACATGCCTAACCAGATGACTGTCATAAAATATATTCTGCCTGTCTCTGACATTAACAATATCAATATGTTAACGATTACTGTTGAGACATTTGGATTACCATTTCAGTGTGTCTGTTTATGACCTAGGAGACATCTGAGTCATCTTGCCTCATGTCATTACATCATCCTAGCCACTAGAGGGAGCTGTGTGACAACAGAGACTGAACAGCTCAAGTGAGTCAGGTCCTCTCCCTTACATGAGTCAGCCAGCCTGAATTCAGATAGGCTCCATCTGTCCACAATCACGGGCACTTGATTGGCTTGCTGTGTCTGACTCGTTCAGTATACCCCCATGGCGAAGGCTTTTGGCTTTCTCTGACCGGTATGACTGACGAGGATGATGCAGCAAAGGAACAGAACAAAGTCTGAAGAATACTATTCATAACAGAGAGAAAATATTGTATACGCGATGATTGACAAGTCAAACAGGAAACAGTTAGTATGAAATTATCAAATGTACCATACATACATGTACACTCAGTTTTACACGTCAGAATTTTTTTCTGTTTTACACTGTTTAGTTTTATGGCAAAGGCTGTGAAATACCGCTGTGAAATATCTTTATACCGCTGTGAGAATGTCTTTAAATTGAAGAAAGGATATTATTCATATGTTACGGTATTTCACAGCGGTATTTCACAGCCTTTGCCATAATTTTATACTAACTGTTTCCTACAAGTGGTACGTCCACAGTGCTTGCAGTTATGACAGATATTGCTCTTTATCTGTCATAACTGCAAGCACTGTGGACGTACCACTTGTATTACCACATCAGGGCCTTCATAAGGATGAAATGAGCTCACTGTGTCTGAAAAGAGTACAAATACTACTCCATCAATGGTGAACAACATCTCCGGCAGATAATTGTCGAAGGCACCAGCACTGGCCTCCCTCTGTAATTAGCTACCACTCACATTACATTCTGCCCACCTGCATTACATCTCCTCTAACATCAACACTGTAGATCACTATAGTTCACTCTGGGGTCACTGAAGAAAAAAAACTGATATTTTAGGGAAATAAAAACATATACTGTTCATAAAATGTATTATAATGCTTTTCGTAATATATTTGTACTAAAAGTTGAATGCCCAGAGAGCTTAAAAAAAACCCATAGGTCTATGCCTGCTATCAAGTTAATACATTTCATAGTGTGTTAACCCATGTGATCCCTGTTATTGGCTTAGAGCGATGCTTAGCAAAGGGTCAGCTTGGCTGTGACAGGCCAATAGGTGTTTGTCCAGGTGACTGGTGGCATAATTCCCAATGTATATACCGGTAGTCTGTTTCTGTGTCATTACTGGGCGTGCCATGTGTGTCACACTTACTGCATATTAAAGGCAAAGTGTCTTTTCATGAACTGAAAGTGTTTATAGCTCAAGTATAACAATGCAATACACGAAGGACATGAATGATAATATACCTCAGTATATACATTTTAAGGAATTATCCGGAGTAAAATGCACTTTAGATCAATTTACGGATGATTGGGAGTACATACGTTGAGTTGAGGTCCAAATCATGTCATTTGGATGTGTTTTGAGAAAGTTCGATGTTACCGTTTTTAGTAAAAACTCGTTAGCCTGGAATTTCAAATTAATGGAAAAAAAAACCCTGACGAAAGTGAGAAAGCAGACAAAAGTGTTTCATTTAATGTCAAATAATATCTAATAAGATCTAGCAAAGATCTAGCTAAGAAGAAGCAAAATTTGCTTAAGCGGTTCATAAAAAAAAGACACCCTTCAGTGCAATTTAATTTATTCAAACCCTTTATGTACATATTACCATAAGAATAAGTGCATTTTGTCTTAGTCAAAAAATTACAATCTCTGTGTACATTTTGGCTTTTACACATACAGTATAGGGGCCCATGACTGAACACATACGTTATGGTTATCAATTACACACTTGATATTCACCATCATGGACACAGATATAATACGCAAGGAAAAGAAAGAAATGCTAACAACGTGTCATCTTTTAGAGACAAAAACTGAAACAGAAACCAAGGCGAGAGGAGGGTAAGCTGTAAAACAAGCCAGACTCTAGTCAGCTTGACACCTGTTGTGACCAGTTCTAGGGTTATTTGTTATTTTTGTGTACAGTACCAAAATCAGTATAAATATACAAGGAACAATTTACAAATCTGTCAGGAATATATATTTATATTTATATATTGTTGATATGATATTTTTATTTTTACTTTTTTACAAAATAATTCAAATACTTAGTTCAGAACTCCAGAAAAAAAGTGCATTAGGAAACATACAAAATATATATATACTTTTTTTAGGAGAACGAAGGGCTCTCTTACGCTATACAGAATACAATATGGCAGAATCACCATGGCAACTGTGAGGCCTTTATTCTGCTGTGGATGTGAGATGCTGGAGTAATGTTTAACCTGTGACGGAGACTTACAGTAGTAAACATGAAGGACATTGCCGTGCTAAAGAAGAACAGCCTTTTAGCAGGGCTACAGTGGTTAAAATGAAACAGGACTGATGAACTGCATAATATTTGTATCACACATTAAATACACTTGAAGCCATGGAAGCCTCTTATGCATGTAGCCTACTAAATGCCTCTTACTTTTTAATGTTTTAATAAACAAACAAACATTAAAAAGTAGACTTTTGTTTTGCCCACTCCCTATGTGCACCATGTAATAGGGGCATTCATATATTTACAAGTTCTTTAACACTTTCACTGTAGCAGACATAAATCTATTCAAGTATCTCTTTTTGACAATGTTGGTGTTTACATAGGAAACATAAATGTGGAAACAGAAAACACAGAACTGCACGGAACAAGACTCCTATGAAAACAGATTCATTTCTCACAGCATGTGTGATGTTTCAGGTACCAAGCTTATAGCTTATAAAGATCACACTGACCATGAAAAGAAATAGATTGATTGCCTGAGGAGTGACAGTTTGTGGCCTTTTTGTCCTTTACTAAGAAGTTCCTTTGGTTAGTGTCTGACTTAATATTTGGATGTGCGTTTCAAATACTCAAGTCATGCAGTAGATGGTGAAGAGTGAGTGATAACATACACAGAGCGATAAAATGAAAGACAGAGAGAGAGCGAGAGAGAAGGTCAGTCCTCATCAGAGAACCAATTTGCCGCAGTGATCTTGCTTTAAGCTGGGGTTTCATGGAGTTTTTAGCATTCTTCCGAAGCTCCTAGAGCCATTTAATCTGTTTGTGAACAGGCAGGTATCTACAAGTCCCATGGATCTGTCATACAGACTTATTGCTCACACACTTTGAAAAAAAGAAAATCTATGTGTTCACACTGATATGTAAAAAGTATTTATCTTTTAGAAACGCCCTTATAAACACGATATGTACACAAAACATGAAACATAAAAAAATCCAATGTTACACAAACATGTTTTGTTATTGTCACACTTAACTGTATAGTGACCATTTTCTTTTTTTTTTACCAAATGCAGATGGGAAGAGCACCTTCATTTATTTTATTAACTATCATCGTATCTAACAAAGTTTGTAACAAAAAAAAAAGAATCCCCTGCTAGGGGTGTGTGTGATTATTACGTTGTGAAATTAGGCCCCTACAAAAAATATGGGCGTAGAAACACTCCCCCATAGTCCCACAGTCCTAGCATGGGTCCACTTTTGGAGAAAAAAAAAAGACACACACCAGCTCTTAGAAATAGGGCAGTAATACAAACACACAACAACAACAACAACACTGCAAACGTAGCGTGTAGCTGAACTCTTGCATGAATCCTCTCGTTGCTGTTAGTCAATTCAATATAAAGTGCAGATCTCTTCTTTGTCTGAGCAGTAGTTGTTTCAGAGACTTTCTAATGAGAAGACACAGAACTCAAACAATCCTCCATTAAAATGCATGATGTTGGTTCGTAACGCCAATATGGCAGTTGTCCCGTCCCTTCCATGGCCAAAAGTTGACATGTGAATACATTGTGCCAATCATGTGGTGTGTATACATCGTAACAATCATGTGTTGTGATTTCACAGCTGGAGCGAGATTGGTGTCGTGAAACCTTGCGCATGTGCGGTTCTGCCCAAAATAGATTCCCAATAAGTGCCCAAAGTGCGTTGCAATATGGCCACAGAGTGGAGGGACATGCCTAAAAGGACTTTGGTATTTTCAGTACCACTGTGAGGCCCAGGGGAGAGATATATCACAAAGCCAGTACATGCATGGGGATGCTGCCAATACTCATTAAGTTAATAAGGTGCTCGGCTAATACCAGGTCCTACAGGGTCCCGTGTAAAGATAGTGAATCCTATTAGCAGGTATGGGAACTCTTACAGCGACAGCAGGTTAGTCAGTGCCACTTTGACGCTTAGAGACTTAGAGAAACACACGTTTTCCCTCTCCTCCATTCGTGTGTTATGTTCTTTTGTTTTGTCATTCTTTTTTCTCTGTCATTTATACAGTACGCACAAAGGCAATGCCTTTGCCTTAGCCAACGCATACCGCCTCCCAAGTCTTCGGGCCCAAAATGGCAGCCATTTTGTTTCATTTCTGCTGTGTACGGTCAGCCTCAGTGGCAGGGGTCAAAGGGGTATTTGGTGACCCCGCCATGCAACTCCACCACCGACTCCATCCATGTAATGATGTCGCCTGTCAAGTGGGATCGACAAGAGGCTTGGTTGTTGATCTCCTGAGGCGTGAGCACTCGAGACCACAGCTGCAGATCGGACATCTCACCCACAAATGCCTGGGTGGCATCAAACTTTCCACCGAGGGTGTCCTGCATCACAGAGAGCAAAACAAAACAATAAGCAAAGAATTAGTTTGTGTTCACATGGTACACATACAACTTGTCTTTTCATTCACACAACATAAAATCAACCAAACTATGCAAAGGAGATTTGAAGCCCTCTATGGTGTTCGCATCTGTCTGCCATGGCAACATAGTCATTACACTGCCCTGTCAATAGAGCCAGTGATTATCGATGATTATCCAAACATAATACATTATGAGTACCGGTACACTGATTGTTTTATATATATTTATATATTTAGACACGTATAACAGTGTATGGTGTAGAGTATATTGATCTATTGATGCGCAAAATCCAGATGAAGCCAATGTCAATCATTCATAACAAAATGAACACTTTGGGGTGCCAGTGACGAGATGACATGAATATTGTTCAGGAGAGAGGTCCCTGTAAATGTCAACACATTTAAACATTTCTGGCTCAGCCTGTCACCGGGAGCTGTCAGTCACTGACAGCAGTCATGAATTACCATGAAAAATTCAATCCAAAATCCGCTCTCGGTCATAAACACAATGATCCACGATGGCTGTCTTGAAAGCACATGGTAAGCTGTGCTTTTGTTCACAGGTGTTCTCTCCACAAATAGGTGGAGAAGAATGTCTTAGAATCGACACACAATGCTCCAACATACTAAATGTGTGTATCTTTTATTTACAGTCTTGTTTAACCAAAGGGGAATGAATGTTTATTTCTGACTTGCTTTTTGGAAGGTACCCCAAGGCATCCTATTATGGTTTCCAATTATAGTGCATTAGCAGCAGCTGTGTCTTTGTTGGAAACTGAGGAATGTCTTACTAATGAGGATCTTAATTGAAATGTTTGTCCTTGCAGATTGAGTTTTTCCGCTTATACATTCTGCTACCAGCTTAGTTCAGCATACTTTAAAATAAAGTAAGGTTACACTTTTCTCGCCCCAGTCTCAAGGATTCTTTATACGTGGAGGTTTTGAAATTTGTATTTATTTAAATGTATTACATTTATTTATTTATTTATTTATTTATTTATTTATTTAAATAAATGGCCTATTTAAACCTCCGTATAAAGACTCCAAAAGGACACCTTTTGCCATTGAAATTTTTCTGATTCTGATTGTTCAGCTGTCATGTTCAGTGATGCATGGCCGTACCTGTTCCTGGCCAAGGATGAAAACTCCACCGGGTTTGATGGGGTGCCATGCGGACAGACTCTCTCCTGAGCCTCTCTTCACGCCATCCTGGTAAGCCTCCCACACACCGTCCCGTGTGGACCAGGTAATGCACAGGTGATGCCACTTACTGTCCGTTATCGAGAGAGGCAGGGTCACAGCCTGGAGGCAGAGAAGGAGGTAGAGAGAGAGGAGGGAGAGTTAGACAGAAATATTAAAATGCTAGCTCATTGGACCCTGCAGCACCCTGCAGATTTGAAAATTTGAACTCAAGTTCAAATGAACCACAGTGCTATGCCTGTGAATAGGTTACAGCATTGATCCTGCAATCTTACCATCTTACCCATGGACACTGGGCTTGAATAAGACTAGAACCATGAGAAACATGCTAACAACAAAAGCTACAATTGTAGTTGTTTCTCTTGATCTATGCTACGTGGTTTTTGCTTTCAATTTAACACTTTGGTAATTTGCTACTGCATATTATTTGCTTCTGATTTCCCATCAGCCTTCATAAATTTATTTTGCTAATTCGAATCAGAAATAACTACTGCAAGGATACAGTCACTAGGGGACCAGTAAGTATGTCTGAACCAAAGATTGTATATGGCGGAGGAAGATATTTCATCAGGAGCACTTCCGGAGACCCGGATCGCATGGGGGGGGTCAAAATCCCCCTTTATGCAGTGCAGAGGCAGCGACTGTTCCATTGAAGGCTATGGCCATAGCTCAGAATTTCATCACATATGCTAAGGTCTTGGTTCTGTAGAATTAGGAATGTGGATTTTGGGCACGTTTTCATGATCCTCAGACCCTTCGGACCATTTCAGGTACATTTTTAGCATTTTTGAGCACTCCAGTATGGAGAAAATACCTTATATCAGTTGTGCCTTATATCAGTTGTGCACCTGTTATTTATTCTGCTGCTGTTGGCCGGTTGCTACGTACACTCATCAATACCTCTTTATGCAGACAGGACTCGATCCCCATTTCGCACCCATAGACATGAACTATGACGAACTATCTTGCTCCACCATATACAATCTTTGTCTGAACCACTCAATTTGTTTGGGAATTCTGAACAACCATTTTTACATTTGGATTTTTAGTCAAAATATATAATAGGTATCAAGACACTTTCACAAAAAAAACCCTGTTGTTGCATTCTTGTGAGATGCCCAAGGGAATCTTTTTAGTGTTTGAATTGAAACAACTAGAACTAGGCCTTTTTCATTCTCTCCCACATTAAAAAGAACCAACAATAAGATCCTTCTGAGAATTAGAATTAGGTCGTTTAGGCAAAGTCACCCATGACGGAAGGACAGTGACATTGTAGCTTTAACTGTGGCTTTGTTGCCAAATCTCATTGTCTCAGACCCTAATCTCAATCAACTTTATCAGGCTGCTTCTGAAGTAATTTAAGACATAGGACAGGTAAAAGGCAAACTCCAATGCCGGTTCCTGAGCATAGGCCGTTCTTTTCTGTGAACTCCCATCCTCTGGTTTCTGTAAGTAGTTTGTCTCACACTCTCTGCGTCTTAAGTAATTAAGGAGACTGACGAGGATGGGAAGGTTAAAGAGTCAGGGACAATGTCCTGTAGGGTCCCACAAGACTTAAGTGGCGTGACAGCGTGACAGTGCACAACTTAAGCAATGTGAAAAGCGTGTTTGAGGATGCTGGGATTACCAGTTTGTTGACGTACAATGCAAACAGCCTTGCAGGTTCACATTATTGCTTTTGTATGTACTTACTATACACAGACACAAACAAACATACAGAAATCATCAATGTCTGTGGTGCAACGGAACACACACAGAGGCCAATAAAAGTAAAACATGCAATGTTTAGAGAAGGGATGCACACCACACCCAAGTCGAAAGTCGAGATGCCAGCCAGGGGGTTTATCAAATAAAAAACTATAGAGAAGCCTCAGACTCTGATCCCACTTTGTGTATTTATTTACTGTAACCAATGTTTCGGCACACAGCCTTTATCGAGGTTGCATTCCAGATTCCAGGTGCAATGAAATAAATAACTGTATTTTGGTGTCAATTAACAGGATATTGCATACATGCATGCAAATGCATTTGAATATAAAATTACTGGACAAGATTCCCTTTCGCTTGAAAACACATGCACATACAGTAAACTGACCTTGTCATTGACCAGAAGTTCCATCGGATTGTTGCCCCACTCAATGAGCACCAGCTCATTGGCCTGGCCGGGGACGGAGTAGGAGAAGGGGGTGCCTATGCCAGGCCCGTTCCCCCCCTTCAGCCACAGGCACACCGTCAGAGCAAAGATCTCGTTCAGGAGCGTGCGCTTAATGCGGCCGTACATGTAGTTGGTTCGCATGGGGAAGCCGATCTGGAAAGCGTCCGGGTTCTTGGGGTTGGGACGACCAGCTGTCAAGAGAGAGTAAGGAGGGTACTGATGACAACTGTTCTATTAAAGCTATTATGAATAAGGTTTGGTAGAGTCTGCTCATGTGTGTTATGCCAGAGTAGACCTAAGAGAGACCTAATTTTATTTAATTTTAGAGCTCTGTGAGGGGCGACAACATAATAAGTTAATTGTTATGTTATTTGGTGAACATGGTGAGTCATGGAAAGGTGTTTCTATACCTGGTTCAGTGTTGCGGTGATGGAGCTGGCTTAGAACAGAGTCCAGTTTGGCAGACCCACGAGGCGGTCCTCTTGGCGGCTGCTTACCATAACCCGTCGCAGGAGGGTGGCCGTGGTCATCGTGGTGACCACTGTCATGGTGGTCATCGTGGTGGCTGTCATGGTGGGGACTGTGGTGGTCGTCATGGTGTTCATCATGATGAGTGTCATGGTGACCACCATGGTGATCATCGTGGTGGCTATCATGGTGAGTATCATGGTGGTCACCGTGGTGAGTGTTGTGGCGATCATAGCGATGACTGAAGCGGTCGTGGTGATGATCGTCATGGTTATCGTGTGGGTCATGGTGAGTGTCAGGGTGAGTCTCATGGTGAGTTTCATGGTGATCCTCGTGGTGATCATCATGATCTTCATGGTGGTCGTCGTGGCCACCATGGCCATGGTGATTGTCATGGTTACCACCATAGCCACCATGGTGTGAGCCATAGTAATGGTGAAGCTGTTCCTCCAGTAAATTGATTCTGCGCTGCAAGAGGTCTCTCAAGGAACTGGAGTAGGTACTCGTGGAATTCCGGGCCTAACAAGAACAAAAAAGATCAAACATTAAAACTGAATGTTGAATTTCAACTGTTCTTATACATTTTAAAATGTTCTGTTTACATTGACAGTATCTAAAATCATGAACTATTGTTTTGACTAAATTTATTTATTTTGATAAATCCTGTGTATCAATCACCAGACAGGCACCTTGAAATAAATAAAAAAAACTATTGCGTGCCAATGCTGCACATTCTGCAGGAAGGCCCTGTGACATCTTAAGCCTGTTCCCTTCTCTCAGGCTTCCTTGACTGTCTCAGAGAAAATCCGGCTTAGGTTGGCGACAGAATACACTGCTTAATGGCATGTCAGTGCAGATCACGCTAATTGGCCTTGACAGTAGTGGCTAGCGCCCCACACACTGGGGCCACTGCAACATGGGTCAAACGGGTCAAACACTTCCTCCATCAAGCAGACACAAGGAGACAACACCTGGGGGGGGGGGGGGGGGGGATTCAGATAATTGGAAATACAAATTTTGGCCAGGCAAACAAAGAGGTTTTGGGCCAATGGGTAGGATAACAAACTCTAATATCCCATTAGTGACGTTTGTTAAATGGCAAGCTGCACTTGTTGATGGTGCCGTGATCTGTAGTTGGCCAGAGTGGAGCAGCACAGTGTGAGACCGGGGGATGAGAATCTCCTCTTAGGGTGTTGTCCTTAAAGTACGAGTCAACAGTCTGAGAAAGATGGTGTCCTTCAGACAGCTTTAGGATGACTCTTAACATGCAAAAAAATACATTAATGGAAACATTTCTTTGCCCTGACTCTCTTCTCTACATCTCCTCTCTATCTCCCTTTCTCTCTCAATCAATCAACCTATCTATCTAACAATCTATCTATCTATCAATTCAAACTGTGATCTGACTGTCTTTCATAAGTATTTCCTGAAGTACTTATTATATTATACTTTGTGTCCATTTATTCTCCAAGTCTGTCACTCCCCCCCCCCCCAGTGAAACAGACATCACGCTCACCTGTAGGGCATCTAGTTTCTCCTTCAGCGCCTGCAGAGTTTTCCCGGTCTGGTCAGGGGAGAATCCATGATGGCCCATGTACGGTCCCTTGCCCCTGTTGCTGTCCCGGTGGCTGTTTAAGGGGTAGTGGGGGTCAGAGTGGTGATCAGTGTGGTGATCAGTGTGATGATCAGTGTGGTCCGTGTGGTGGTCCGTGTGATGGTCCGTATGGTGGTCGTCATAGTGATGCGAGGGGCCGTGGTAGGACCCGTGGTGCCCGAGGCCGTGGTGCTCGTCGTCATGGTGACCGCCAGCACCCCTGCCAAAGCCCTCGCACAGCGTCAGCTTGGCTGTCAGCTCCCGAATCGTCTCCCGCTGGTCGAGAATGGTCTCCTTCTGCCGGACCAAGCTCTCGCGCAGGTGGAGAATGGTGGTTTTGGCCTCGTCCGAAATGATCCCGCGCCCTACTGTCGGTCCGTGGTGTCCGTTACTATGGCCGGTACTGTGACCGTTGCCATGACCACTTCCGTGGCTGGGGCCATGACCAGGACTATGGCTGTCTCCTGGAGTAAAACAGGAAGGGTCTGCGTCTGCAGGAATGGGGGTGCAGACAAATTTGGGTTGCGAGCCATAGTCATACTCCAGGCCCGGTAAACTACCAGCAGTCTCCGATAGAACGAGGGTGCAGATGAGAAAGCGGAGGAGTGTGAGGGGCGGGGGGCAAAGACGGTGCAGGATACCTCCACCCAGGAGATGGAGGACTGAGAGCGGGTTTCCCAGTTGGGACAGTGAAGAGATGCTGGAGCCCTTGGCCATCGTCATCCGTTGTGTCCTGCTTCTGCTCTCCTGGACAGTTCAGTCCTCACCTCTTTATCTGCGGCAGGACGTAGACCAAGAGAGGAAGTCATGGAGGACCGACCGGTGGGAGCAGAACATAACAGACACAAATACAACCACTCCCGAGGAAACTCCTTGTCAGATTCTCAAAACGCCTTGAGACAGAAAAGCAGCAAACGTGTTATTCCAACAGGTGCTCTTCTCCAGTGGTATTCCTCAGTATGTCAACACAAGTGTTCCATGTAAAAAATTACCGGCAGACACAGACAGACAGACAGACAGACAGACAGACGGAAAGGCAGACAAACAGTAGCTCCTTGTGAAACTCACGAGGCTTGTAAACGCACGAGACTGATATGCTGCCGCTCTTTGTTCTTATCTCCCGCCTCTGTATCTGTGTCCGTTTGTTGATCCTGACCAACTGGTTCTCCTGCGGTTGGCTGCCGCCGTAATCCCGTTAGTTCCGGGTCACGCCGATCTGTGAGGGCACCGAGGAGGACTCCTGGGGAGGAGACAGAGACGAGGGTCAGAGAAAACACGCCACACACAACGAGCCCAGGAACAAACACACGTCTGGAAGGGGAATTATTTTGTCTAATGAAGTTGGCAACTCTGGCAACATCTGTTGTCTAAGATGTGCTGGTTTCCATGACACAATGGAGCATTTAAGCTCCAGACACTAGTGTTTGTGATTCCACTAGTGAGGCCATGTTTTGCGAAAAGAGTTCTTGATAGAGAAACCGATGAGCACCAGTTTGTCAGCTGGATCTTCTCAGCGAGAGAGATCAATATAGTGGAAATATTGTGTATTTTTTTTCTGAGGAGACACATTTACCTGTCATAGAATGAGTGACAAATGAACTGTGCCTGAACCGTATTATTTTGGACATAGACCAAGACCTGCTGAAAACGGTTGACTTTTGTGTATTTGTGTATTTTTATTCCTTGAAGATTGGTATTTGTAATCTTTCATTTGTAATCCCCTTTACAAATTTAATCTGCTGTTTGAGAACATGTTTGTTCACTAAGCACCACAAAATCACATAAGCATCTGGCCCATTGACTGAGCAGCACATCTCCAGATATTATTACTCTAAGCCAATCAGTCGCCGCAGGAGGGTCCCCTGAACCAGCAGAACTGCGGCCAGTATGATGTACAGGGCAGGGCTGGGCAGAGCAGGGCATGGAAGCCCCCAGAGAGAGAGAGAGAGAGAGCTGATCCGATTACAGCTGCAGTCAACACAATGAGTGATATTTTATGGAGTGATTCATACCGCAATGCCAGGGTACTCCAGGAGAGAGGACTGATGGGCTCAGAGAGTACCCCCCCCCCACCCCCTCACCTATCCACCACCACCAATAAGGGGGAAAGGAGAGGGTATGAGTATGTCTCTGTGTGTGTGTGTGTGAGAGAGAGAGAAAGAGATTGTGTGTGTGTGTGTGTATGTTTGTGTCTGTAAGCCTGTGTGTGCACATGTGGTTCTCGCTCTCCCACATGGGGCCATTGCCAAGATGACCCATAATGTTGAGAAATGTAGGAAGGTAGAAAGGTCTTTCTTATGACCACAAGAACCCCAGAGGCACAAACATGCCTTCAGCCACGGCTACTGTAGAAAACCCTCTCGCACCGTTGAGGCTCATCTGAATAACTGGCAGAATGTATCATCTGTTATCAAGACTATCTACATTATTGTTTAAAATCTAAAGTGTCAGCTGACCTACCTGTGAAATGGAGGTCATATACAGGTGTATTATTTTTTTTTTTATAAATTCATATTTTGCTGTGAGTTTTGTGCCGTGTGCCATGTTACTTATTGATATTTTAATGTTTTTCAGACATTTTTTTTACCCATAGTGACTCATAGACTCAGACACAGACTATTTTTCTCCCGTCTTCATGTGTGATGTCTGGGTGCCAAACCCATGACCCCGGTGTTGCTAGCACCTCTAGCTCTTGCTCTAGCGTTTCAGCATCCACACATCTACACTCGTTTGTGTATTACAAAGCTTTTGTGCCGCGAGCATAGCGTTCCTTTGTAGCTCACATAATCCAAAACACTGGCAAACACAGAATGTTTACTACTACAAATGTGTTTTAATGACTTCTCGCCTTCTGCCTCCTGTTAAAAATGCAACCCTGAAGGTTGCACATAAAAATAGAAAAATAAACAAACGCAGAAGAAAGCCCAACAACAATGCCCTAAATTTGCCTCTAAATAATCCCAGCAAATATTATTGCTCTCTTGTCTAGATCAGAGGACCACATTTATTTAGCGTGTTATTCACAATCACAATACAAAATCACAAATAGACTCCAAATGTTGTCATCTGTTTTGAGCAGCTGCTTGTGAAAAATAGCTGCTATTTTAAAACCACCGTGCCAGTTAGGGCCTGCCATCTTTTTAGCGCATTTCTTTCTTTTTTTTTTGCTGTTTATGCCAACTGTATACTGAGCCTCAACAAGGAACATTAGTCCTCTTCAGTTACCAGCTTTAAACCACATGAAAGAGCCTCATTAGAATAATGGATGTTGCCAACTCACAACACTTTACGTGAAGTGCAAGAAGGTACATCAAACTGTGAGGCGAGACAATTAAGCTCTAATTTATGATCACACATTTTAAACAGCCCTGGGGTTATGCACTGTTCACTACGTAAATCAACATGTCCAAAATGGATTTTGTAAACATGTATGTGTGTAGAAACAATTACAGTCGCTTTGCACTCTGCACAGTGTCTGCAAAAATAACAACATGTCAAAGCCAACATATGTGTCTAGCTACTTCCACTCAACATTACATCAGCCAGTTCATACAGACTCTCTCCAGAACCCTGAAATATGATAATAACATTTCACCCCATCCATGACCCTAAGGTTAAGTTAACCTGCCATCTTCTCTTAATTAAGATTTAGATATTTGTTTTAGGAAAATGGGAACCTATAACAAAACTACTGTATTGGGACCAGCAATGACAAAACTGACTCCAAGTTTTCCTTTATGAAAATAACAGCTGTCTTGTGTTCCGGTCTGTCTGAGACTTTTTGGGTTACAGTTTGTTTTTACACTGCCACGTCCTTCTCCGTGTGAAGCTGGCCGACAGGGCTGTGTGCGCCGTCCCGCACCAGAGTAAACCCTGAACTCACAGCACTTTCAGCAGCAACGTGCCCTGGGCAGGGAGGAGCCAGGGTGCCAGCCTAAGTGGATCTAGGGATTATTAGACCGTAGGGGAGGGAGGAGGTCCCACGCCCTGAGAGACTGTTCAATAGCACCATTGTCACATGTGTGTGCAGTCCTCGACACTCTTTCTGTGTGTGTGTGTGTGTGCAGTCTAAGAGGCTTGCGTGTGGGTCTGACTGTGTCTCATCACACCTGGAGACACACCAGTGGGTGTGGCCTAACTGGGCAAAGGCATGTGAACTTCACCGCGAGTGCTGGACATCACCTGCACTTGCACTGCAAACGCAAGCTAATCAATGGGGTTGAAAAGGCCAATCTAATCAACAGATTAAGGGCAGTAAGCATGACTTTTAGAAACCTCTGGTTCATTTGCGAAACAAAATACTGAGATCAGGTACAAATGAGGGAAATAGCTATACTGAATGTCAAATTAGGAAGGGCAACATAATCACATATTCTTTTCATTTAGCCGACACTTTTATCCAAAGCGACTTACATGTGTGACCCAATCTCGGGCAAAATGAGTCACAATGACCCAAAATGTAACATTTTTTGTATCAATGGACAGAGGACACAATAAGTTTTAAAATGATATCCTGATCAAAGTCATATAGCAAATCGCTTTTGAAATCGCAATTGAAAAACTGAGAAAACCATGTTTGAAGTTACAAGTTACAGGTAGGATTTGCCCACTTTAATTTAAATTTTGTAACATTAGCTGCTACATTCTTGTCTTGAGTATGAAACCTGGAGAAATTCATTTTGAATGTCTCTTCTTTCATATAACACCAAAAAAGAAAGATTGATATTTTCAAGGGTTTTTGAAGTAATCGGCCTGTGTCAGAATATGCAACTTGTGACTCATTTTGTCAGATCAGGATCAGGTCATGTATGAGGTCATGTATGTCAATTATATTACAAGAGCCACTCGGGATTAATTGCCTTGCTTAAAGGGCACAACGGTGGAAGGCTGGAATTGAACCCACAACCTTTCAGGCTACTGCATGCTAGCCCAGGTCTTTAGCCGCTATGCTACCTCACTAGACGTGTTGCCACCCTCAGTTAGACATGACTGAGTAAAGCCTGTAGAAATATCAAGACCAACTCTCCAGTACTGCATCCCAATTTGTCCTTGCAATCTCATGTGAAATGAAATGAAACCGAAAGCTTCAAAATGCAGCTTTACTTTAGAACTTATGTAGGGAATAGTCTGTCCATTTATGAAACATTGGTAAACAAATGGCCTTTATTTGCTTTTTGGCTAGTTCTAGTAGACCACAGGCCTTGGTCAGCCTGGGATAAAATGGTCCTGAAGCTTGTTTGGTCAGATGTGATAAAACTAAATCCATGACATAATCTAGGTTGAAGTTAAGTAACAGCAAGACTTTGAATAGCTCTGGACAGCTCCCAACACTCCCAGTAAGAAGTGGGCCAGGGATTGACGTCCCATTGCCGTGCAGCTTTGCTGAGTCAATAAAAACAAGAGCTTTTCTATGCTGTGTTGATCTGACAGTGTTGATCTGGCAGCCATGTTTCTCTTGACACTCTAAGTATTTGTCTATCTATGCCACACACTATAACACGCAATACTATAGTATTCACAGAGAACATATTCACATGCATGGTATACCAAATGTTTCCCTGTCACTTTGTCACTTTGCTGGATGAAATGAATGGCAACCATAGTATAAATAGCAGATAATAGACGAGTATATAGATATGAAACTGTATCGTTTGAAAACACTAATGGGGGTATTCCAAGTAAATGTAAATTCCAGTTTACTTGGAATACCCCCCTGAGAACTTAAGAAGATACTTTGGATCACATGAGACCATGGAATAAGGAGACAATGGATCTTGGATAGAAAAGACATAGAAATTATGCAATTGCCCTATGGCAAAATCTGGTATACCAAATGATCCCCTAAATCACTTTGCTGGATGAAATGAATGACAACCATTAGTATAAATAGTCGATAATAGCTAGACGATTAGCCTATATTATAGGCTAAATGAAACTGCATGGTTTGAAAACACCACTGGGGGTATTCCAAGTAAATGTAATTCCAAGTTGGAATACCCCCCTGAGAACTTAAGAAGATCACATGGGACCATGGAATAAGGAGACCCTGACTCAAGGGGACTAAAATACCTCCATGAACGGGTACAAAAATACCACGCAATACCTAGAAAGACACCACAATGGATCTTGGATAGAAAAGAGATAGAAATTATGCAATTGTCCTATGGCAAAATCTGTGTTTAAAAGAACTTACTCTGCAGGCTAAACTTCAGAAGATATGCAGTGACTGACATATAACAGGCCACACTAAACTAAAGAAAACCAGTAAACTATAGAATGCAATGCATGTCTTGATGTTGAACAAATATAACATGCAAAGTAAATATTATTCCAGTCTAATAAGTATTAAAACATTCAACAAGTTTTTTTAAAGTTAAAATATGTACATTTACAGAGTGGAAATGAAGACGTCTCTTTCTCTCCATATTTTTGTGTAAGAATATCCAACAGTATTATGGCAAGGTTTCAGTCGGCCCTTGGTTAATAATAGGCCCTTATTATGATAAAACTTTAAAACTGGAAACTGCAGGTTTCCTAATCATTGTAAAGATAAAGTACATTTCACTGTCTACAACGCACAATATATGCAATATAAGTACCTCCATGAGATATCTAACGATTGCTCAAATCCTCATGACAGCATTTGAACCATTTAAACAGTGTCACGATCAAACACAGCACTACTGAAGGAATAAAACCTATATGCTATGCTACAAGTGTCTAAATGAATAAGAGAATGTTTTGTATTGTTTGTTCAATGTGAAGTTAAGTATTTTACAGAATATTTGTCCTTACCTGCAGTCCATGCGATACCATGGAGTCACAAGCTGGCTAGTCCATCTCAAGTACTGATCAGATTGAGAAGGATTTGCGTGAAGAGGGATAATTTTAACTTGCCTCCTCCTTCTCTTTCTCTCTCTCTCTCTCTTTCTCTCTCTCTCTTCTCTCTCGCCTTTTATAACATACCTCTCTCTTTTTTTCTTTCTTTCTCTCCCTCTCTCTCCTATTTACCTGTTCATACTTTTACCCCATACATTTCCTGAAAGATTCTCACAGTTAATTTCTACTTTTACAATGCTCAATCAAATGCTATTTTATTTCTGGTGTGTATGGGTTACCTCAGTGAGTATAAGACAGCATGTGTGTTATACCACGTGTCTGTAGATTTGAATACAGGCAGACATAAATGTGGTTACAATTTAATGTATGATTTATGGCTGATATATTTAATGTATTATTTATGGCTGAACATGAACAGAACTTCATGGGTTCTGGTTTCTGGTCTCACCGGAGAATCTACAACCCTCAGATGTCATTTTGGGTGACTTCACCATTGACACAGCCTTGCCACGTCACATGCTAAAGATTAGCACTCTCGACTGAAGTGCCTCCTAAAGTCACAGCCTTAATATCCCCGCTTAAGAGCAAGGGACAGGGAAAGGAGAGAGGGAGGGGAGAAAGAGAGAGAGGTGCAGATCAAGCGAGAAAGCAGAAGGCAGAGGAGGAAAAAGAGAGATGGATAGAGAGAAGGAGAGAATATAAGATTGAAGGAAATGAAGGAGAAAGGAGTGAGATAAGCAAAAGGTGCAGAGAGAAAGAGAGAGAGAGAGCGAGTGTTAGGGAGGTAAGGATGAGTTGGTTTGTGTGGAGAACAGAGGTTGTGTGAGAATACTGCTCATGCCAATTCATTTCTCCTGGAGTCCAGTCACATCTGTATGGTGTGGATAGAGTCAGAGTCAGCCTTGTGAACAAAATAAGCAGGTGTTTGGCAATCTGTCCACGAAGAAGTGGACAGTAATGTTGAGTGCCAGCGGTAGTTTCACACATGACCTGCCCAGTCCATCGCGCGTCCAACGTGACGGCCAGCTGACCAACGATCAGGGTAGCTTTGGCTGCTGCGGTATGGTCAAGCATGTTACGATAATACCATTAAAACAGCATGCAAATAGCATCAGCACCCCACAAAGCTAAATCCTTCTCAAACTAGCTGCAGGCAGATTCCTCTTGTCGGTCATGGACACAATTACGCTCAGATCACAGGTCAAATCAACATGTTGCACCAATAGCAATCACTAGCTGAGTGTTCATGTCTCTCTGTGTGTTATTGTAAAAGATCGCTCATAGCTCTTGCCTTCGGGTCTTTTGTAATTGGGTCTATCCATCTGTCCTTACATAATATAACAAGTATTGGTCTAGTTTGCTTCACATTTTCAAACAATAGCTGCTTTCAGACATAGGTGTAAGTCTGCATGGTCCGCGGATAAGCAGTTGTGCCATATATCTGAACATATCCACTAGTCCCCTCGTAGTATTTCGGACAGACATTATGTAAATGAGCTCATGTCTGAATGAAGCGAAGAACATGTGAAGATTCTGTTCATGTGCGTGTTCAACCACCTTTTCAACCACGCAGAGATTCTGTTCATGTGCGTGGGTGTCATTCACACATAATGTCCACACAATGTCCGCATGTAAGCATCATATCTGAATCACCCGAAGGGTCGGACATTCGTTTGACAAAGATCCGCATATAGTGCGGAGGACATGTCTGAAAACAGTTAATGTGGAGGGGCTACCTACATATCTTGGTCCACCTATGATGATTGGGATTCACTTTACTAACCAATGATAGGGAGGAGAGTCTACAATTGCCACACTGCTTTTGTTAATGCGATGTTATACAGCAAGGCATTTACCTCATCAGGGCTAAATGATGCCATGCGAGTGCAAAAAAATATTTAGGCGCACTGGTGCGAATGACTTCTAACCATGTCAATATTTGTCTACAAAATACACCGCAACATCGAGAAACATTACTGGTGCAAACCATAGAATCACGTCGCGAAAGCAGCATAAAAACTACACCTCCCATCAACGTTAGCAGTTTCGTTGTGAGCAGTTTCGTAGTAGTCGCTTCTATCAAATCCAAGAGCGAGCAGAAAAAGAGGAAAGTTAGACTAGCCAGCCAAGATGCAAAGATTGAAGAAATTAGTTCTTCTATCCACCGAATTCATTGGATATAGGAGGAACAGGATGAGATTCTGAGAATGCAGTGAGAGAAGGAAAGGTAACCTAACATGCCTTTTAGCCCAGTTGACGTATTGGCTGCAATATGCAAAATATAGCTGTAGCGAACCGGCACAAAAGTAGCCTCCCATAATACTCCCATTTTATTCAAAGGTAGAACGCTACTGACAACTCCAGGCTTCCACGCATGCAAGTGCAAAACGAAAGTAGGCCTAACGTTTGCCTACTGCCCCCATCAATGCAGATATTTCAAATATAAACTAAAAGTATAAAACATATATCCTTGATTAGCCTATGTTGGGTTTTGTGGAAGAGAAAATTGACTGTTTTAGTAGTAGTATTAGGCAGTATGCAGTCAGATAGGTCACCATGGGCATATTTGGATTAGCTATAGATGGATTCACAAATAAATAAATTAGCCTACATTTGGCAGGATACTTGATATACAGGCTAAATGCAAATATGGCAATGTATTATATTATTTTACATTAACAAAATGTAGGAAAATAGAACAGACTGAAAATAAAGTAGGCACTGATCTTTAAAATCCTTCCTGTAGCCTAAATGTTGTCAGTCATTCTTAATATTCGCAACTGGTGCACTGGCATGTTTAACTGTTAGCTGCAGTATAATGTTAGATTATGTGTAAGTTAAGTACAGAACTGACTGTGCGCCCAAATTTTTGTCTGTGCTCCTAAATTTTTTAACTTGGGCGCACAAGTGCTCCTGAAATTTTTTTTTAGTGTAGAGCCCTGCAAATTGTGAGAATATTAACCAACCTTGTGTGTGTGTGTGTGTTTCCATATGTCTGCAGATATCAGCAGATCATTGCCTTTCCTCAGGTGGCATCTGCGACTAGTGTCGACACCCCAGCAGGTAAGGTCAAGTTTGTCACAACCTGGAGTGAGGTCAACGGCTGTCGCAGGAGGTGTTACTGTAACTGCGGAGGAAAAGAAAGCCACACCTCTTCTTGCCCAGACCAAGCAGGCTGTACAGTAAGTGTGTTTCATAACCCAGATCTCAAACTCTGGCTCTACTATTTAAGCTAATGATGAGCTAAAGAGAGCCATGCTTTCGATCCCGGCCTCACTCAACCCGGACACACTTATTATAGACACTATTGACAATACCCTGAGACAATGGCAAGTCAAGCTACTTTCCCTTACAGATGACAATGCATGAGGCAGCCAAAACCAACTGTTAAGGGGCAGGAGAGAGAAGAGGTATGTGAAAGTATTTGGGTAGCATGGTTTCCCCAAATGAGATTGACATACAGTACTTATGGGAATGAAGTCCTGTTTTGTGTCAGCACAGACTGGTTTTCATCACAGCAGACAGGAAGCAATGAATCAACCTTCAGAGCTCTTGACATTTTTACACACAGCCGTTCAGTGATCCTCAGAAGTATGACAACGGCAGTTAGTCAGGGGAAGGAGTGAGGCCCAGAGCTAAATTAATTTACAGCGCTATACGTCACACGATCCTTTCTCAGTGCTAGTACTTAATCTAATGGAGGAGTTGCCAGGCTTTCTGGGCTCACACATTCATACTGGAATATTGGGCCTTGTTTGGAAGCAACTAATATGGTATTGCAAGTGCAACCCGGTCTCCTACAGAATTTCTAACATCCTTACAAAATAGCACTGCAGAAAAATCTAAGATGGTTACCTGCAGTGATATTTTGTAAGGATATCAGCTGGCGGTATGCCTGCAAACCATTCTATTTAGTCTATTACTGCTATTTCTTTATCAGGCTATATGACTTCACTATAAACTGTTACCGGTCATTTTAATGTTAATGTAATGTTTATTGATTAATCATAGGTCACTTCGGAAAAAAAGTGTCTGTTATAACTATAAACATAAACACAAAGATTCTTCTGATTGCCTTTTGGAAGGCTGCATAAGTGGCTCCCAGCTCACCACGTTACAGAATGCATGCAGCTCTGGTCAGACCACAATCATTTGAGTTCGAAGTTTGGAGTCACATAACATAAACTCCTGTGGAGTAACATGGAGCCAATAGGTCAGGCAGCAGGGAATTGGCAGAGGACTGGATTGGTTCATTGGCTTACTGGGAGGGAGGTGCTCGGTTACCATGGTTGCAATGTTGTGTCATTTCCCTCCAGCACCGGGAAGCATCACATCAACTCCACCTCCACCATTCCCCCACCACCCCACTTTTTACACACACACACACACACACACACACGCACGCACACACACACACACACACACGCACACACACACACACACGCACATACACACACACACACACACACACACACACACACGCACACACACACACAGACACACACACACACACACATACACAAACACACACACACACACACACGCACACGCACACGCACACGCACACGCACACGCACACACACACACACACACGCACGCACACACACACACACAGACACACACACACACACACACACACACACACACGCACACACACGCACACACACACACACACGCACACACGCACACACACACACACACACACACAAACACGCTGCCCCCAGTGCCCCAGGCCCCCCAGTACTCCCTGTGTACTGCTCTGGGTGCAGACAGGGAGAGTTAGTGGAAACATGCAGTAATGAGAGATGATGGGAGAAGCTACTGGTCTGCAGCCACAACCAATCACCACTGCAATGCATGTGTCTGTATTATGGAGACCAAGACTATAGTCTATAGTGTATACCATTTTTCATATGCATTATTTAATAGCCTAATATTACTCTAATAATTATTCGGTTACACTTTACTTGACAGTATCGACATAAGAGTGACATGACGTGTCATGAACGTGTCATAAACAAGTCATAAACGTTTAGTTAGGGGTTAGGATTAAGGTTAGGGTTAGGGTTAGGGTTAGAGTTCATGTGTCATGACAGTGTCATGTCACTTTTATGTCGATACTGTCAAGTAAAGTGTTACCAATTATTCTTTGCTAGCCCCACCTCTCATCAGCATACCAAATTATGGCAGTCCTACAGTGGTCCTGATTGTTTTCGATTGCTTAAACACTAAAAGTATTCAAGTGTTAGCGTAACTTTATAAATCAAGGAGCAAAACATCAGCCTAGATTTACGTAACTATAAGCGCAATGTCAGCCTCACACTTTTAGCAAAACACTGCACACATTGATTTGCAAATCACCAAACACCTTTCTCTACTTTAGACACAGAAATCTCAGATAATGTCTGGTCTTTGCCAAGGCACTGTCCGCCAAAAATACTACACCCATGAATCAATTGATCAAACACAACTGCTAGGTGTAAAGACACCGAGGTGCATAACTGTAAACTTAACACTGCAACAGTTCTAAAGACTGTAAAAGGCCAATGGCCAAAGGTGACCCCCTGTCTTCAACAGAGATGGAAGACAATGTTGCATTGAGAGGAAGAGTGACTATGTAAAGTGTCATTCGCCATCTTTCTTTACTTTTCCCAGCTGTTTGAAAGAGATTCTGCACATATTTGTAGGTAATAGGCAGCACGGAAGATACATTGTAGCTGTTTTCAAAAACAACTATTACAGGGGTAATTCGAAGGTATCTGGGAAGACATGAAAACAGACTCCCATGCTAGATATCATAAAATGCAAAAAGTTTTTGCTGTTAGGAACAGAGCAAATGCACTCAGTTTTATCCACAGTTCAGAGTAGTTCAAAGTAAAGCATTTTGGGAGCTGGAATAGTTTCCTTCATCAGATGGCCTAAAGATCCTCCGTGCCGGACCAGCGCTGTGTGGTTAAAGTATTTACCGGTGTCCCCATTAGGCCTAATTAACCGTGCGATCGCTAAACATCGCAAGCGGCAGTTGGGTTCCTCCTCCCCTTCTCCGCTGCGAGGACGCACAGGAAGTGAGCAGGGCCAGCGGCCGCTTGCTTGCGTCTTACACTTGGCAGCTGATGGGGGCGGGCTGCTATCTGATATAGGTGTCACGCCCAGGGGGGGCCCGCTGCTGATGCTGTCGCTATCGCTGTTGTTGTCGGTTACGTAATAATCCACTTAGCCCTGAGCTGCCTCATTAACGGCTCCACCTTCGACCCAGAGCGATCGCTCGCTCACTCGCCCGCCCGCTCGCCCGGCGCTGCCGAGGTCAGGCTCCGGCGACCTGCCAACGGAGTGACACGACACTGCCTGCCCGACTTTAGTCCTGGACGCGTGGGCGCGTGAGCTGTTGTTGGCGCTTTTGTTATTCCCACAATGTCACTGTAATGGGAGAGGTACTGCCAAT
>NW_027468685.1:9114171-9164171 GCF_046254945.1 Alosa pseudoharengus
ATCTTTAGCGTAGTGATTACTGCCGCTGGGGTTTTTCTGATTTGGTAGGAGGTTCTGATGCAAAGTGATAGGCCGTGTGTCTGTGTTTAATGTTATTGCATTTGCACAAACATGGGAATGTTTAGGTACATCTGAGCCCTGCCCTTTACTTCATGCTTTCAGATTTTCTCTGTATGAATGCGTGACATTTCAGAACTGTAATGGCTTCAGCCTTCGGCCTAGGCCAGAGTGCATAACTCATCTTTATATAGCACCTTTACATAGCTGACTGCTAAATGAAGTAGCCACAGGACCTTGGATCTCCCTCAAGGGTAAAAACGCAATCAACTTACTCAAATTTCTGTCTCAGAATAAGACTTTCTCCTCTTGCGGCATGCTCAGACCAATCATGATTGCTAACGTTGAAATGCTTTAAACATCGGAAATTACTGAAAACATCACAACCCCCCCCCCCCCTCTCTCTCTCTTATGCTTGTGCATGTGCGTGCAGACACACACACACACACACACACACACACACACACACACACATACACATACTGACTATTTCACACACACTCACTCTGACTCATACAGAATCAAACACACAAATACTCCTCATACAGGAAGACAACAAGCAAAAGAGAAAAAAGGAAAGAGAGAATGTGTGTGTGTGTGTGTGTGTGTGAGAGATAGAGAGAGAGCAGGGGCGAGTGAAATGGGGAGAGGAGAGAGAGAGAGTGAAATGGAGAGAGAGAAATGGAGAGAGAGAGAGTGAAATGGAGAGAGAGTGAAATGGAGAGAGAGAAATGGAGAGAGAGTGTGTGAAATGGAGAGAGTGAAATGGAGAGAGAGAGAGTGAAATGGAGAGAGAGTGAAATGGAGAGAGAGAAATGGAGAGAGAGTGTGTGAAATGGAGAGAGTGAAATGGAGAGTGTGTGAAATGAAGAGAGAGAGTGAAATGGAGAGAGAGAGAGTGAAATGGAGAGAGAGTGAAATGGAGAGAGAGAGAAATGGAGAGAGAGTGTGTGAAATGGAGAGAGAGAGATCTTGCTGTGGTCCTCTTACGCAGGTCCTTTTAATGTCATTAACAGGTGTTTGTCAAAAATAGAGTCCCTCTCCAACACACACACACACACACACACACACACACACACACACACACACACACACACACACACACACACACATATACACAACACACACACACACACACACACACACACACACACACTATCAGAGCACATGCATATGATGCTGAAGTTCACAAATACACTTTACAAGAGGCTGCAAAAAAGTATGACCACCTGATTAACAGATATGGACTGCCGCCATTTTTGACAAATTAACCTTGTGACACGGTGGGAGGGGCCGATGATTTGACCCCACCCTGTTTCTCTCTCTCTCCCCCCCCCTCTCTCTTTCACTCTTTCTGTCTGTCTCTCTTTTCTTCCCTCAGTCTCTCCCTGTTTCAGCTGTACCCTAAGAGTGCTTCGCACTGCGGTCCCAGCCACACACAGCCAACCAGGTCAGCAAACTCATTCCTAGACACCGGCGTGTTTAATTAGCTGCGCTCTATCTATTTCGCTCTCTCTCTCTCACACACACACACACAAACACACTCACTGGCATGATCTGAGCACGGTTAACCCTTAAACATAAACACACTCACTTGCTGACTCACACACACACATACAGATACAAACACACAGATCTTAGGTTGTCTGCTGCTGTTGTTGCTGCTGCTGCTTTCCCTGCTGCACGTGGTCCAGCTGTAATCATGGTCACTGTTATTGTCCTTTCAAAATGCATATTTGCGGAGATTAATGCAAACATTATACACACATCAAGATATTTAACTGCACCATCAAGTTTTAGTAGAAATAAAGTCAAGCTGATACCACTTCTGTGGACTCATCTGAAGTAGGAAAGCAAACTGCACTGAAAAGTTGTGCCGTGTTCGATAATTACGGTGTAATTAACAGAGACAAGGTCTGGTAAAGGACAAGTCACAGTGCTCATTATTTTCTGCTTCATTACACAAGGGACTTGATTGCCTTGCTGTTATTTCTGCAATATCCAGTGATAAGTAGCAATGTAATGAGGGGCTTTAAGACACACAATGTGTGAATGCAGGTCTTAATGTGTGAGCATGAGAGAACTGTAGAGAGATACAGTAGATTAGAGATAAGAACTGAGTGAGAACAAGGTTATGTTTATGTGTGAGTGTGTGTGTGCATGTGTGTCTCTGTGTGTTTGTGTGTGTGTGTTTGAGTGTGTATGTGTGTGTGTCATTATATTTGTATGCAGCTACTGTTGCCAAGCACATACAATTATTTACGGGTGTGCGTATCAGTTACCTCACTGGACATGGCAGCAAGTCCATCTGTTCCGCCTGGTTTCTCGTGAACCACATGTCCACCCTACACACTTTCAGTTTTTTTAAAAGCGCACAAACACACTAACAAGAGATGACTTCTGTGATACTAGCATTTGCATGCATTAACCACCATACATTCAGTTGTACAGAGTGTCAGAGGGAATGGCTGCTACATATTTAGAGGGCTAGCTCTAGCTGTCAAAAGGGGTGATCTATTACAGGCGAGTCAACATGATGCCTTGACTAAAACATGAGATAAGCTATTTCACAATCCTCAGGCACACATGATCTCATACGTGCAGAGCCATACGGTGCATGTATGACATGGAGCCAATAATAATGTTATGACAGGCATAAATATTGTGTCATTGTGCCTTACTGATTTGATTTTACTCAAATGATCTTGCTGTCTCTATCTCTTCCTCAAGCACACAAACATGCACATGTCTCTCTCTCTTTCTCTGTCTGTTTATGTGTGTGTGTGTGTATGTGAGAGAGAGAGAGTCATTCTCTCACACTCTTTGGAAAATGGCACTCTATGTTGCAGTGATCGAGCTTTTACCAGTGCAGTGAAGTTAGAGGATCTTCAAAGGAATTTACCATCAAATATGGCTTCCAACTTACAAGACACACATACTTTATAAACTCTCTACACTCCAGGCATAGACAGGGCAGAAATCTCTCTCTCTCTCTCTCTCTCTCTCTCTCTCTCTCTCACACACACACACACACATGGCAGAAATATCTCCTTTGACGTATTCTTGGAGTAATAATAATAATATAATAATAATAAGCTTTACTTGTATAGCACCTTTCATACACAAAATGCAGTTCAAAGTGCTCTACAGTTGGAGCATGTAACACAATAATAGAGAAGAGTCAGTCATTATCAGTCATTGCTCAATGACTAGTCATATTGCTCCGTTCTAACAACTGGTATTTGAGACATGGCATGGTCATCAGTTATCAGTTTCACATTGACGTAGTACTATCCGGAGGCTCAAAATACAGAATTGATTTCAGTGTCTATACATTACTAAATTATGGGTAACACTTTCAATGAAAGTCACCAATACACTCCTGATGAATGATCATGAAATTGTCTAAACCATAGTAATTGTTTTTGACTAAATCTTTATTATAAATGAACTAGTCCCTAATTGGCTCTTACAGTACACCTGGTTCCAGTAGGTCTTATCAGTACAGGCCGTTCCTGACAGGTAACAAATATCTCCTTTGTCTCATTTATATCAATACCTCTTAATTTTTAAATAAACTAGATGTACCGCAGAGCGGTACAAAATATGACCGCCGCCCAGTCCAGCACATTTTTTCCACAAAAATAAGTCAAGCTGAAAGGCATGATTCTAACTGTCTCACTGAATTGCATTATGCACACTCAATTCTCACTGGTATCTGCTAGACAACAAGTACCAAAACATGATTAGTTCATAGATTTCACATGTAAAATACATTTTATACAACCCCACCCCCATCTTGCCTGTTCATAATTCTGAGAAATTCTTGAATTGTGTGCATGTGTGCGTGTACATGTTTATGTTTATGTGTGTGTGGGTGTGTGTGTGTGTGTGTGTGTGTGTGTGCGTGCATGTGCTTGTGTGTGTGCCTGCGTATGTGCCTGTGTGTGTGCATGTGCATGCATGCATACATATGTCTACTGTGTGAGTATATGTCATACGTATGATTACTGTGAATGTATGTGTGTGCATGTGTATCTGTTTATGCACATGTGTGCATATGGAATGGGTTAACATGACCCCTGGAGGCAAACATACGCAAAAAATTGGTCATCCTAGACCCTACGGTTCTCAAGATATTCACAGAAAACTCGGTCACTAAATGTACACATAAATTGTTTTATTGTATGGCCCCCCATGAACGAAAGTTCACAAAACTTGGCATGCATTCGGGGGGTGTCATAATGATCCTACACTTTCAATTTTGTGCAGTTTTGACCATGTCAGCCAGAGATATTGTGATTAAAACACCTAATTTTTTGCTTTTTAATTTTTAACTAGGTGGCACTATACATGAAATAAGTGGAAATGGGATGGGTTGACATGGCCCCTTAAGACCAACATACCAAAAAAAGGTGGCCCTCCTAGGCCCTAGGTTCTCGAGATATTCACAGAAAACTGTCTCCGGCCACCTACAGGCCAGTTGGTGTACAGTAACATAAATTAATTTATTGTGTGGCCCCCCATGAACGGAATTCCACAAAACTTGGCATGCATTCAGAGGGTGTCATAATGATCCTACACTTCCAATTTCGTGCAGTTTTAACCATGTTAGGTCACAGATACCTGCGATTACAACACCTCATTTTTACTTTTTTGTTTTTAACTAGGTGGCGCTATACATGAAATGAGTGGTTATGGAATGGGTTGACATGGCCCCTTAAGATCAACATAAAAAAAAGGTGGTCCTCCTAAACCCTACGGTTCTCGAGATATTCACAGAAAACTGTGTCTGCCCTACCCTCCTTTCGGGGGGTCCAGTGCAGCGGGGGGGCTACAGATGAAAACGAAAAACAATGGTTCCATGCTATCTATGTGGGGCTACATGCCCACCAAGTTTCGTGTACCCCGGTCTTTCAGTGTCCCGGGAATCCTTGACGGAAATTTGGGCATGCGAAAAAGAAAAAAAGAAAAAAAAAGAAAAAAAAAATCTGACTTCGCTGCGCGGCGGTCATAATTATTATTACAAATTAACTAGTCTCAGTTGGCTCTTACCCTTGGTTCCAGTATTATAAATAAACTAGTCCCTAATTGGCTCCAGGTTCCAGTATTATAAATAAACTAGTCCCTAATTGGTTCCAGTATTATAAATAAACTAGTCCCTAATTGGCTCCAGGTTCCAGTATTACAAATAAACTAGTCCCTAATTGGCTCCACGTTCCAGTATTACAAATAAACTAGTCCCTAATTGGCTCCACGTTCCAGTATTACAAATAAACTAGTCCCTAATTGTCTCCACGTTCCAATAGGTCTCAGCAGGCCATCCCTGACACAGCTCGGCAGACATGTGGTCCACCTTCTACATCCACGATGACGAGGGGAGGACATCTGGGCCCGGAGGGGTGAACCCTGGATCTGCGGGGGCTCCTGGCGTGATGAGCGGGGCTCACGGGGGGGCCAAGCGGCGGGCGCGCACCGCCTCGGCGACTGCTTCCAGGGCCGGCATGAGCGAGAGCCAGGAGGGCAAGATCAAGCTGGCGTTCTTTGTGGCGGTGGTGGGCATCGTGCTGGCCGTGCTCGGCGTGGGCACCGAGTTCTGGGCGGAGCTGGCGCCATCCAAGAGCTTCTCCAGCAACCACACCTGCCTGGTGGCGCACTACGGCCTGTGGAAGAGCTGCGTCAAGTCCCTGTGGGTGGCCGACGTCGACCCAGAGAGGGAAAGCTGCGGCCCCGCGGATCTGCCGGGAGGTACGGCCCGGTCCTCACACGCTACGTGCTGTGGTGGTCATGGACTAGCAGTGCATGGGTGACGCAACAGTGACCTGTCATTGTGGCCATCAAATCGATTGCAACTAATAATTGGCATACACAATACAAATACATAACTAACTAATTCAGGATGGCTGGTTTAATAATATTTAACTAATATATACCATACAAATACATAACTAACTAATTCGGGATGGCTGGTTTAATAAAATTCAACTAATATGTACCATACGAATACGTAACTAATTCAGGATGGCTGGTTAAATAAAATTCAACTAATTAGTATGTACCATACAAATATGTAACTATGTAACTAATTCAGGATGGCTGATCCTTTTGGAGCGTCTATACTTCAGAGGCAGGGGAATGAAGGTAGATTTCTAGAGGATGAATGTGGAAACCCATGCCGTAAAAACAGCAGCATGTCTAATACTTACAGTATGCATGGCACACGGCATATTCCTGGAAGAGCTGACGGAGAAATTCGTTTGGAATGCTTACATTTTAGAGCATATTTATGGCAGTTCATCTAAGTGATACGAACTCCATTAGACCTCGTTTGTCAACCCCTCACAGCTAAAGTGCTACACTGATCAGATTGACAACTCAAAACAACAAACCTGTCTGGAATCACACATCAAAATGGGAGCACTAATGCTAATGATAACCAGCGTTATCAGTTACTGCTGCAACATGAATTACTGTAATACGTGTCATTCTATACAATATGCATGATTCTTTTGATGAAACTGGGGTGCAGTGTAAAATGTGTCTGTGTGTGACAGAGGGTGTTTGTGTATGTGTGTGTGTTTGTGCGTGTGTGCATTGTGTGTGTTTGTTTGTATGTGTGTGTGTGCATTGTGTGTGTGTTTGTTTGTATGTGTGTGTGTGCATTGTGTGTGTGTTTGTTTGTATGTGCGTGTGAGTGCATTGTGTGTGTGTGTGTTTGTATGTGTGTGTGAGTGCATTGTGTGTGTGTGTGTTTGTTTGTATGTGTGTGTGTGCATTGTGTGTGTGTTTGTTTGTATGTGCGTGTGAGTGCATTGTGTGTGTGTGTGTTTGTATGTATGTGCGTGTGTGCATTGTGTGTGTGTGTGTATTTGTTTGTATGTGTGCATTGTGTGTGTGTTTGTTTGTATGTATGTGCGTGTGAGTGCATTGTGTGCGTGTGTTTGTTTGTATGTGTGTGTGTGCACTGTGAGTGTGTGTGTGTGTGTGTGTGTGTGTGTGTGTATGTGTGTGTGTGTGACTAGCCGCACTGCTGTGCTCTTTACCTCTCTCCCCACCTCTCTCTCTCCACTCGAGAATCTAACTGCACCTTCTTCAAGTTCTTCACCACCGGAGAGAATGCGGTTCTGTTTCAAAAGACAACGGACAAGAGTGAGTCAGCCATCCAGCCCTCCTCTCCATCCTCCTCCCCTCCCCTCTCCCTCCCTCCTTCACTCCCACACACATTCACAGACACATCTCTCTCTTTTCTCTGTCTCCCCCTCATTCTCTCCATCGACAGTTGTGCATTTTCAGAATATAGACCCTTTCAAGAGAGTTCCATTATCAGCATCATAGTTGGCCCCACAAGGCTTCCGTTTTAACATTCCATATGCAGAGGAAGTAGATTGGGAACCAAATAGAACGTTCAAGCATTGTTTTTGTTTTTATTGTTGAAAGGGTCTATAGGTCTTGTCAAATTGGTATTCAAACTAACAACAAGCTGTCCCTCAATATCTGCTATCAATTCTACTAAATGATCACCAGAGAGTGATTCACCATGTAGGTCTTTCTCGTACGGCTGAGAGTCACTTTATGACAGAACGAGGACAGGAGGGGCAGCTCTACCTGCAGCATTAACAGAGTGTTTGGTCCACCATTTTGAACACAGCAAACGTAAAACACATGATGAAATAATATTATGAAATTACTAAAGGGTGGAGATCGTAATAAGCAGATTGGAATTGGAATCTATGCCATTAATACCTATTCCTTTAAATGAAAAAGTAAAAGTAGATAGTCTCTTCCAGCAATGTTCAATGAATGCAATATGTTGTCTATCATCTTTTTAAATTTCAAATTCAAATTTGTATGTTAGCTGTTGGAGTAAATTTAGCAGGTAACTGTTTGCTTGTACAGACCGGTATAAAAAAACTGCATTATGGGAGTTCATTAGGTGGAGTCAACGATAAGAGTGAAACCTGTTGCTAATGCTAATGGTTCTTATAAGGGAAGATAGCTAGCAATCTTTTTCCCATTGAAAAAAACATAATGGCTAACTACTGTAGCTTGGGTCACATGTATCACTCACCAACCAATCAAATATGGTAAATTCTCAGGCAACACCTAACCTAAAAAGAAATCACATTCACTTACATGAATAAAACTGTCACTTGTCTCACAAACAATATTTTTTCATCATCATTTTAGACCTTAGTATGCCTTAAGCTGTGGAACAATGTTAGATGTCATAAAGAATGATTATGACATTGGTAGTTTAATAGAAAGGGGCCCAACTGGTTTAACAAAATAAGTTTTATTCAGGGTACAGTACTTTAGCCACTTCTTTCATAGGATTCCAATGCTAGTCCTAGACCCAACTGCCATAACACGTTTTCAGTAGAATATTGGAATCTCCCTTTTCTCCTCTCCAGAACTTAGCACGGCGACAGGTCTCATGGCCATCTTCAGCCTCTTCCTCATGTCCATGGGCGCCATCTGCATAACCATGGCCATCAGTAAACGCGTGCCCTTCTTCCTGAAGCCCGCCTCCGTCTGCTTCACACTGTCTGGTGAGGAACATGGCTCCAGCTTAACATTAGCCCACCAGAACTTCACCTTACTGTACAGAACTACACGTGACTGCACAGAGCTACAGTGCACTTTACTGCATAGAACCACTCTTTCCTGCACAGAACTAGGCTACATTTTACTGCACAGAACCACACATTACTGCACTGAAACACACTTTACTGCACAGAATTACACTTTACTTGAACACTCATCATTGGAGACCTATAAGATTGACATAGCCATGTCTAACATGTCATAAATATGTAGTGACAGCTTTCAGAAAGTCAGATGACTTAAAATGGCCCTCTCTTTAACTAAGCTGTTATTGCATCACTATCATTCAATTATCAATTACGGTGACATGACGCATTGCATCACTGGACACTGACTGAACTTTGACAGAACATCTATACAGTTCATATTTATAGCATGGTTCTGGAGGGTTCAAAAAAAGTCTTTCAAGATATCAAAATGGATTTAAATAACTGAATGAAATCTAGAAGGGCAGAGGTAGCATCATGGCTAAGGAACATGCAGAAGCCAGAAAAGTTGTGGGTTTGCCACTGTTGTGCCTCTAAGCAAGGCACTTAACCCCGAGTTACTCCAGGGCCCTTGTAATAATTGCCATATGTAAGTCACAATCGTCAGCCAAATGAATAAGTAAGAATTAGAAAGTAAAAGAAAAATGTAATAAATAACTGTTCTTGTGACTTTCTCTTCTTTACTGTAGGCATCCTGCTTCTGCTGTCACTCATTGTTTTCCACCAATCGGTGCTGGCGTTGTTGGCGAGTGACCACACAGTGCCGCTGCATCATGAGCTCTCGTGGTCAGTGAGTTTGTCGGCCTGTGCTGCCACCCTGCTCATAATTGGCGGGATCCTCTTCCTGCTCCAGGCGCTACCCTACAGTCCCTGGCAGAAGTGTATGTCAAATAAGGACGCAGAGAGTTAGTACACCTATTACTACTGACTTTTATAAATATTTTGTACAATGTCAAACTGCATATTTCGTTCTACTTGAAGGTGTATGTGTGGTGTGTGGTAGTTGAATTACTTGCATTTTAAGACTTTATTTTAGCTCAAGTGATTTTGTAATTAATATGTAATTGTACATTCCTTATATCTTATTTGAATGTTTTAAGCATTTACAGTATGTCAGTGTTTGTAACATGTTGGATATGTCTTTTGTACCGTCATTGCAAGCCCCCCACAGTACAATAACAGTTTATTTGAAACCAGGCTTCATACAGTCTAAAAGAAAACTCACAATTTTTCACATAGATCTCTGTTTCTCGCACTGTTGGTACAAAACAAAGCAAAACAAAAAAATCGGTGTTACCAAGATCGAGCTGCTGCAGTTCTCCTTTAAGCAAGACTAACATAAGTGTCATAAACATGTTGTAGTCAATATCATCTGCTGATGGCCAATCATGAATGGTCTTTAAATGTACATGTTATTGTCACATAGCTGTCGTAGTACAAAACGTCATGACTGGTGTATGGTGATATTATACTGATACACCATTATACATTTACTATGACATGTTTGACATCTGTCATTACAAGAGCATGACATGGTTATGTTGTCCTATAAACCAGGGTTCAAGTTTAGTGTCCTTACCATGTGTCCTTAGCAGTATCCTTACCATGAGGTAACCTCGCAATTCAATTTGTGACACTTTATAGCTTTGCTTATGCTAAACGATGTTTTATTGTATGGTTCTGTCTGTGCCTTGTACATGTCAAAGGTCACTTTTTTCTCCCTACTCACTATTTGAACTACATTTATTTTAAAATCATATAAAAGTAATATAGAATCTCAAATGTCTGATACATGGTCAATCTACTGTAAGTATTCATATGATTTCATCTGTTGAACCAATGACCTGTGTAATGGTTTAAAAATAATGCTTAATCAATTATATTTGACAATCATTAATGCCATCTAGATTAGCAACAGCAACAAAGCACTTTATACCTGAACAATGCAAACTGTATGTAAGCCATAGACATACATGTCTAACCAAAGGGCTGTGAAGAACAGCTTTTAATGGAATACTGCACATTTCCATAGCGTATTTACAGATTTGATGTTCTTAAAATTCTGTCTTGCTGTGATTTGGATGCTAAGTCTTTTCCAATACAGCCATCTGAGTCAGGATGCACCATGAATGATGTTAACATGTGAATAAAGACACTGTGACATCACCCTTACTCTACTGTTTGGCTGATCTTTGGTAGAGCACACACACACACACCACACACACTGTGCTTTCTACAGTAACATACCGCACACACACACACACACACACACACACACACACACACACACACACACACACACACACACACACACACACACACACACTGTGCTTTCTACAGTAACAGACACACAAACACACAAACACACACACACTCACTCACCACACACACACACACACACTGTGTTTTCTACAGTAACAGACCACCCACACACACACACACATGGGAAAAGCACAGAAGGCTTAATGCCATCTTGACCTTTTTACAGATTCTCTCTCCCTCTCTCTCTCCCTCTCTCTCTCTATCACTCCCTCTCTCCCCACGAGCTTGCCCTAAATTTAGAGTGTGGCGAATCATGCTAAAGTGGCTTTTAGAAACACAAACCGTGATCCCTGTATCTCTAACTAAACCCAGCCCACCTAAACCCCTTCTCTTATCCTACCCTATACCCTATACCCTCCTCCCCCCAAATAAAATAAATCTCTCCAGCAACACATACCCCCTCACCACCACCATCCACATACCCACATGCTCCAGTTTTCCATCTCAACTGATCCCAGTGTGTGTCCAGACGCAGGGTCAGATGCTCGTTTCTCCGCCATCCATGTTTATCCTGTATTGGGTGTCTCCCGACCCCCAACCCCCACCCTGTCGCCCCACTGTCTTCACTCTGCAGCTATCTCTCTCTCTCTCTCTCTCTCTCCCTCTCTCTCTCTCCCTCTCTCTCTCAACTTCTCCAACCTGATACGGTTCACCTCCCACCCTACAGCTGTTTCTGTCTGCCTCCCCCCTCACCACCCCAACACACACACACACACACACACACACACGTACACACACACACACACGTACGCACGCACGCACGCACGCACGCACCCCCCAACACACACACACAGACACACACACACACACACAGCCCACATTCACCCTGTCTCACTTTCATCATTAACCTCTCCACATATACAGTGTTGCTACTCTCTCTCTCTCTCTCCCTCTCTTTCTCTCTCTCTCTCTCTCTCCCTCTCTTTCTCTCTCTCTCTCTCTCTCTCTCTCTCTCCCTCTCTTTCTCTCTCTCTCTCTCTCTCTCTCTCTCTCTCTTTCTGCACCCCAGGCACACTGCTGCTTTTTCTCTCAAACTCCATCTGTCAGTTTTAACCCTGCCAATGTCATGTTGATAAATAAATAAATAAATAAATACATATAAAAACCTTCATTCCATACCTTGACTGTCCACTTCAGCTTTTTGCACATCATTCTACTATGTTTTGACCTGCGTCATCTCCCACATAACCTGCTGCCCCCACCCCTCTTCTCTGTGAGACCAACCTAGCTGTCCCTGTTGTGCATTGTAGGAAGTGACGGACTGGACGGTCTGGCATTTGGGCAGATGCCAGAAGGGCCGCGGCCCCTCGTGAGCCGTTTGGGCCAGCATGCTTGTCGGGTTCGCGCGGCCCATTTATCGTAAAGACAGTTTTACAATATCTCTCGCCCCCTCTATTAAGCATTAATAGTGTTACATGGCTTCGAATAAGCCACTTATCTCTAACTCCCTTTTCCTTCTTCATAGAAGGTGATACCTAATCAGTATTTATACCAGACATGAATCTCTATACTACAGTCATGGTGACCGTCAATATTTACATTAGTCTACATTATTTTGTAACCTTATTCAATCAAATGATTTAAAAGTGCATTGTTTGAAATTGGAATACAATAAATATGCTGCCTGTATCTTTTATTTTATTATTGGTTTACAAAAGTTAGGCTACATGAAGCAATGACTTCTGGGAATTTCAAAACCGAATGCGTCTACTTCCTTCAGCACGGGGAATTGCCGATCTAGCATGCCTTGATCCTCGGAATTTTCCCCTTATAAAAGCTAATAAACTGCCCCCAAATGCACTTCGAAACATATGAGAATGTCTGTTTAAATTCAGTGAAGGTGCTACGGTTGAAAATCTACAGTCGGAATTGACACATCTCGCCATGCACTGGGACAGCCTGAAAAAGTCTCCTCTAAGGGACTGTACGATATTTACCGGGGGGGGGAGGGCCGGTCGTCAGGGGGGGGAGGGCCTAAGATAATTTTTTAAGCCTTAGGGGAAGGCCCAGGAGAATTTTTTTGGCCTGGGGGGAGGGCCGAGGAAAATTATTTTTTCCTGATCAATGATATTTTTCCCCCCTGATCAATGATCCGTTTTCGATATTTTAAAAGGTTTGTAGGCCAAAACATGATTCACGTCTCTTTGACAGAGTGGGCGAGTCCAAAAAGTCGCAACCCTACCTGAATCTCCCACAACTCCCCTCGTAAGCTTGCAGGTCACCCGCGGTTATGAGTCATAAACCAAATATTTTAATGATATTCGGGTCATTTGCGGGCGGGTCAGTTAAAATTAATTAAATATATATTTTCTACAAATAGGCCTACTTAAAATATCACGAAAAGGCTAGCATCAATACAGTAACGCATCAATACAGTAAGTCAACAGTAAAGAAGCTGAAGACGCGAGTTAAAATAATAGACACCCCTTCAGGAAAAGCGATATAGGCTATGGGAAATATTGGGAAAAGTTCTTAAAGAAGATGACAGTAGTACAAGCAGGCCCGGGGTGGGTAATCGGGAGAATCGGGAGAATTCCTGGTGGGCCGCTTCACTTTTGGGCCGGTCGAGGAAAAAAATATTGACATTTGTCACGTTAGTCTAACTTCTCAAAAAGTAGCCTAGGCTACACATTCCGCATTGATTGCATGGCACCGTTGCCTCTGCATGGGTTGTAGCCTACCGTGTGAGGGAGTTCTCCCCTCCCAAAAAGAGTTGGTTGGGTCCATATAGCCCGTCTTTTCCAAAAACTTTTCTCAGATACGGATAGCCGGGCCGGCCCTACAGTAGCCATAAGCGTCAGGAAGGATGGATGGTAGAAAGAGGCCAGGAGGGACTGAAACGGCCAGGTAGATGCTGCTAAATGTGCCAAGCTTCTAGATTAGGCCTACAGACAAAAGTGGCAACTGGTAAAGAGAGATAGCCTATAGGCAATGATTATTAGCAGTTATTGGCCTAATATTGGACGTTTGTAGCGTTGTCAAGCTATTTGCAAGCAACATATTACATTTCTTAAAATATTAGCCTTTTGTATCCGATTCATAGACTTTGCAGTATGCAAATATTAATAACAAAACTGAAGTTTGATCAAATTGTAGCCTCTGAGCAGCAGATCAACCAGTCGACCACTGAAAATGATGAGCCCGAAATTAGTGAAAGAGCAAAATAGTTATGCTACATGATGAACCTATATGCCTTGTTTGCTTAGAAGAGGGTGTAGTAAAGAAGTAGGCTAAATCACCAAACAACAATATAGCCTACCCATGCAAAAACATGTAGCCTAAACATTAGTTCAATATGCCTCTTTGTGGAAGCGTGGGATAGGCTACATTTCAAAGGCTTTCTTTCTTTCTGTCTGTTTTAACTTGTGGAATAGTGGAATATTTGTTGTTAACTTCTCAGTTGAAGTGAATTATTATATAACCTTTACACATTTGTTGAACCATGGTACTAATAAAAACTACAGGATAGTAAGAGCTGAAATGTTGCTTCATTTATCCAATTTCCACCACTATGGAAAACGTGGGCCGGTCTTGGGCCTGAAACTCCCGGGCTGAAAAGTGGCCCCACTCCGGCCCTGCTTGCCTTAGTTCGTTGTGTTTGTGACTTTAAACAGTGGATGTGCTTTAGTAAAGCTTTGTGCTTCATTCAGCATTTTAAACCAGTTCTTACGCTAACGTTTTGACCAGCAATTTATCTCTCTTGCCTACCTTGCCCCCCCCATTTCTATTTTCGAAAGAAGTATGTCCATGGCCAAATCTTATCCTAGTGTTCTAATCCTTGGTGGTTGCGTGCGTGCTTGCGCTCTTATTCTCATTCTCTCTCCTGCGCAAACATTATGTCCTGCATGCCTACTGCGTGTAGTTCTACTGCATAAAGTTTCGCAAATAAATTAGTTTGTTTTACAGAAATGGACTACTGCATGCAGGCTATAACCAAAAGCACACATTTTGTAAATAAGCGGGTCGGATCGCGGGTCGGGTATAATTTTGTCCTAATTAATATTCGCGGTCCGAGTTGCGGTCGGGTTTATTAAAATATCGGGCGACCGCGGGCCGCTTGTGACCAACCTGCGCAACACTGGTTTGTAGCCCTGTGTGTGTGTATGTGTGCTTATGACATTTGCTGGCCGTTTTAACCTTGTAAACGTCATTTTTCGACCAGTTTTATTTGATTCACGTAGGGGGGAGGGCCTAGGAGAATTTTTTTGAGCCGGGGGGAGGCCCCTGGAAAAAAAAAAAAAATTGACCAGGGGGGAGGGCCAGGCAGAACATTTTTAACCCGATCGTCTGGCGACCGGCCCTCCCCCCCCCCCGCTAAATATCGTACAGTCCCTAAACGAGTAGGCCTACAGTCAAAGCGTCGGACTTTGATGATGCCGTGGAGATATGAAGATACATAAATAAACCTGGTGACTGGTGAGCAAGAAATGTGCTACCTGCAAGAACTGTGCAATCTGTTGCTATTTCCTTCTCCAGCAGTTAAACCTCTTTACCATGACGTTAATTAAGACACGTTTGTGGAGCGGCTGCTCTGATGGGTTTCCCGTTTACCAACAAAACTACATTCGCGCTATACAACGTTATAAACTTGACTTAAATAGTCGCCTGCTGTAAGCTACAATCGGAATTTTTTATATACCCCTGGTCCCCTGTTGTCTCAATGATACTAACATCTCATTTCAGGCTATTATTTCAGAGTTTGCCGTTCATTTGCATTAACATTGTATTTTGTCATTTTTGGCGAAGACATGCATTCCTTTAGGGATATTGAACATATTGAACATTCTCTAACCATCGTGATTTCGAATTAGTGCAGTTTTCAGCACAAAAACTCATTTTGTTCTTTTCATGGAGAGCACTGCTCTATGCTGTTCTATGGTGCGTGACGTTGCATAGAAATCCATGTATTCTAGGCTATTCTTTTTTCATTTTCATATGTCATATTGCATTCATTTTTTTGGAGTTGTGCATTGATATATCCATGTTCTTGGTTCAGTCTTTATGCATATTAAAGTTAGAGTTCATGACCAATGGGGCTACAAACGTGTTATGTCCGTGCATGTGAAGTTATATCTGTGTGTTGCCGGCATGTGCACGCGCGTGCATGCGCGTCCCCTTGTGGGCCGCTGGTTGGTGAAAATGCCAGGGCCGTTTTTTAATCCCAGTCCGTCACTGATTGTAGGTCTATTGACCTCCTCCACAGATTTATGGTCACTTTCTGTGCTTTTTTAACCTCTAGCCTTATTTCAGACCCACACACATACAAGTGCAGACCCAAACACCCCTACACACACACACACACACATACACAAACATAACACACACACACTCTCTCTCACACACACACACAAACACATTCACAGGCCTACTCAGAAACGCACAAGCTATTTCCCGTTTGACACACACGATGGAAACACACACTGTTCCCTCTGCGTAACCAAACACCCAGTGTGGTGTCCACTCACTGTGTATCGCTTCTAATCGCATCAGAAACCTACTGTCTGGCCGCTTGCATTGACCTGGGAATGAGAGGGTGTCTCTGTTTCCCAGAAAGCCTTGGGACATGTTTGTGTGTGTGTGTGTGTGTGTGTGTCTGTCTGTGTGTGTGTGTGTGTGTGTGTGTGTGTGTCTTTAGGACAAGCAAGCAAAGGAGTAGAGTATATCTGCATGTACAGTACACTCTATTTCTTAGCTGCAAGCAGAAATGTGTCTGTGACTCTCTCAGAGGGATCATTTACACTTCAATCACATTTTGCTAAATGCAAACAGCTGCAATCCGGAACACACACATACACACACACGCGCGCGCATGCAGGCAGGCACGCACGCACGCACACGCACACACGCACGCACGCACTACGTGATCCGCATCAAAGTTGATTTGTATGTACTCCTGAATGCAGGTGTGTGTGTGTGTGTGTGTGTGTTTGTGTGTGTGTGTGTGTGTGTGTGTGTATGCCTATGTTTGTGTGTTCATTTTCTGTGTCTGAGTGTGTTTATTCACACACTAATATGCTTGCATGTGTCGGCAGACTTCTGAACTGTAGGAACAGGTCCGTGGGGGGGGGGGGTCGGTTCTCTTGTAACTTATCTTCCTGTGACGCCACTGCTGATCTAGCAGGACCTTAAGGGGTCACCTGTCCTCGTCCCGTCTTCCTCAGGGGGGACAACGTGAGGACAAGCAGAGCGGACGCTCCCTTGCCTACAGTATCAGCGCTCCCCTGAGGTGACCGCCAGCTCATTATAAAGCCAGCGCCACTAGATCTCTGGGGTTGCCCCTGCCATTATTAGCACATGATTAAACAAATGAATGCACCGCCAAGCCCATTTTTGTTTTTTTAGATTTTATCACAAGATTGGGGACAACAGAAGCAATCTCCCCCATGGACAGAGTAACTGTGTAATGCTCATTATTTCGGCCAGACACACTGAACAGTAACACTGACAGAGATAGTGGAGGTTAAGTGACCTGAACTCTCTGCGTATTTGGACACAGGGTACCTATGACCTAGAGGTCATGGGGTCATGACCCCTTTTATTGATTTGACTTAAAAACACAACGGCTCATTATCTGTGTGGATACACAAATGATTATGGGAAGCACCTGACTGCATAATTTCAGACAAGTATGCACTGTAGTGCAATAAAAAAATATTTAAAGCGATGGTTCGGAGTAATTTTACCCTAGGGTACTTTGCACCATGACCCCGAGCCAAACACCCTCCCAGAACCTTTTTTCCCTTGGTCGAGCCCTGGTCGAGTAGCGCCGTCAGAAACGAATGACGTTCCGCAGTCATGATGGAACCAACTTTTATCTCGTAAATTACCCCACTAACAATGCCCTGAATGGTACGAAACTTCTGCAGTAGTACAACTACGACATTTAGTCCAATAACGAGGCATTAGAAAGTTTGTAAGTGCACCAGGAGTTTATTTAAATAAGACTTGCCTGATTATCTGCTACTATACCGCTGCGTCAACGTTTCTTCCGTGATTTGGGAAAAGCCTGTAAAAGTCCTTGCAGGAAGCGATTACATCAACGTTTTTTGGTATATCCAGTTTTAAATATTTTTTTTCCGAAGTGTTTACAACTTAGTAATAACTAATAATTGTTGCAAACTGGACTACGAACAAAATATTAGTGCATTCCTGGATCTACATCCTTATGCATGCTTCCTGCCAGGACTTTTACAGGCTTTTCCCAAATCACGGAAGAAACGTCGATGCAGCGGTATAGTAGCAGATAATCAGGCAAGTCTTATTTAAATAAACTCCTGGTGCACTTACAAACTTTCTAATGCCTCGTTATTGGACTAAAGGTCGTAGTTGTACTACTGCAGAAGTTTCGTACCATTCAGGGCATTATTAGTGGGGTAATTTACGAGATAAAATTTGGTTCCATCAAGACTGCAAAACGTCATTAGTTTTTGATAGCGCTACTCGTCCAGGGTTCGACCAAGGGAAAAAAGGTTCTGGGAGGGTGTTTGGCTCGGGGTCATGGTGCAAAGGACCCTAGGGTGAAATTACTCCGAACCATCGCTTTAACTGATTTAAAGATCAATAACCTGACTTCAGATAGATATTACCAAGCATTTCTGAATCTGCAAAGAGCCTTGTATCTACAAGTTAAATGTCAGATTTTTTAACCTAATTGCAATTATGCTATGTGCACAAACGCTTACAATTTGCAACGGGCTGACCTTTGCCTCTGACAAATAAAGAACAGCTCACAGTCTAAATTAGGATGTGGGGAGAAATCAATGCTGCACAGTATATCAAGTTGTTCTAAGTTCAGGGGTCAAAGCAATCAGGTGTTCTCGCAGTCCACTATTTAGCAATTACAATTCATAGCCATTGGAAACAGAGTAAGTCTTTCACTATTAAATAAAACTAATGTGATATACTTTCCCTTGGGGAAAAACAATTTACATCTAACTAGCAATACATATATATATATATATATGTATGTGTGTGTGTGTGTGTGTGTGTGTGTGTGTGTGTGTGTGTGGCAATTTGTACTGAGTGCAGAAGATAAGTACAGTAAAACATAAGTGAGGCTCTGGCTTAAAAAGAGAGACTTCAAGAGAGTCCCCAGAGGCTACGGATGAAAATATTTCAGGACTTAAGATATTCTTGGGTTCATCTTTTCCTTCTGGCAAATTTGTCTTGTAGGGACATCTCTCAGAAAAACATAATTTACTAATGGATATTTAACCAGGCCCCCTTATCTTCACAACTCAGTATTTTACATGGATTATTTTATGTATTCTAGCTACTAAATTATATTGACTTGTATCATTCTTATATATTTAAAATCACAAAGACATCCAGGTCATATTGGTCTGTCATTGGATATGCACACATCCACAAATAGGAATATGTGGTACATTTCCAATATCTCTCTGTAACAGGAGAAGCCAGAGAGCTCATTTGCCGTTTAGCTCCACCTGAAACCCTTTCTGCTTCCAAAAAAGCATGTTTGCGTCCCTTGTGTATGGATATTAGCCAGCTGGCAAAAGAGCAAGCCATCACACTAAATCCCCTATTGACTCAGATGCCGTTCTGGCCCCCCGAGTCAGAGCAGAAGTCGTGTGAGTAGAACAAAAGAGAAGACAGTAAACGGAAAAAAAATAACAGCAGCATATCACATTCTTGCTATCATTAAGGTAAGTGGCGGCAGACATCAATCTCTATCCCCAATCGCTAACAAGCCAACACCACCTACACACACCACCTCCTCCTCATATCTTTTCCTCTTCCACAAACACAGGGAACCTCTGTCATTCAGCCCAAACGAACACCTACACACACACACTGCCAGCACTCGCTTACCGTATTCCCTTTTACGTCAGACAGGGCCAGGCTGCAAGCACCTGCACAAAGCCCCCAGCATTACCCCCTCATCAGTGCCCAGAATGTGTCCATGCAAATTCCAAGCCATGGCCTTCTTCCATACAAACACATTCGCATTTAGACATTTCCATTTAGTCATTTAGCTGACGCATTTATCCAAAGCGACTTACAAAAAAAGGGAACAAACAATCAAGGTATGGTGCGACTAGTACATGTCAGTGCAGCAATAAGTACTACTTGCATCGAACAGAATGTCAGTTCAAGCGAGATTAATTCAGGGGAAAAAGACGAGGGTTAGTCAGGATAGTGAAGAAGGTTGCCGTAAGTGCTAGAAAGGTGTACCGTCACACTGCTGTGACGAGAATGTTGGGAAATTAACGCTCTAAAGAATATCTGGGTTCATTGAATTCAACATAAAATTTTAGAATCTTCAATTGTTGCTGAATGGAATCTTATGTTAGAATGTTTAAAAACCCACACCTTTAAGGGTTAAGGTTGTCCACACGCGGACATTCAGTATTGCCTTCATTTGTGTGAACGGCACAGGATTGCCCATATAAATCACATAAATCTGATTTGGATGACGGACACAAGCCCACTAATGTCCAGCAGCCACACAAATCACCGTTAATCACAGTGACCACCCGGCTTTGCACAAACACTCATACAAACACTGACTACCCTTCCATCCAAACCCAGATGAACTGCAAAGATATAAACATGGATCTAATTAATATGCAGATAAACCCACCAAATGCTCTGGATAAACGCACACATGCACACCCACATCACAGTCTCGAGAGAAACTACCGTTACTCAAAGTCTAGAAGTGCTCTGTACATATTTTTGCCTACATGTCATTGACACACACACACACACACACACCTGCTATAGCCTAGAGAGCACAGATATAGAGACTATATACGTAACACAATTAATGCTCATATAAACCAATCAAATGTTCTGAAATGCTTGCATACAAACACACACACATACAGTACACACACACATATGCACATGCGCACAGACACACACACACACACACACACACACACACACACACACACACACACACACACACACACACACACACATACACACACATAAAAAATGCTATTATCTCTGTACATATCTCATGTTTTTATCCAGGCCAATGTAAGCTCAAGCAACTACCCTCTGAATACAGAGACAGTATCTGCCAAGGACACAGACGTAGAATATATCATTTTTTATTTTTCAAAAAAGTATTCCACATTATATAGATATAGATATAATGTTTATATAATGAATTATATTTTATGAAGATTTTTTTCATTTTCTTTTTTTTTAATCATACTGGTGAGGTTTGTTTAGTTATTATTGATATTGCTCCCCCATCATAAATGTCCACAGAATTTAAATTGAGTCCAAAAAGCAAAGTTAACTTTGACCTGGCGTCCTATTTGTCCTGCTTCTTACACGACACATACAGTTCACGTCATGTCATAATAGCTTGTAATCATGATCATCAACAGTACAACCATCAATAAATAAATGACATAGTCATATAAAAGTCTAACAACTAGCACACTTTTCAATTACAATAATAGAAAACACTGATCTAAATGATGTGTCCTCAAAAAATCAATATTATTAATTCTAGTAATATAACAAAATCAATATATAAATTAATGCTTATACACATGTACTTAACACTCTCTCACATTTTGCCCACATGCTAAATGACATCTTACTATGTAGTGTCACTGTGCAAGATTCCACAGCTGAAATCCTTGAACAGAAAATTGGACCCTTACAAAAAACCATTTACCCTAACTATTATATCTACAATTAAAAACAACAGCAAATTGCTAATAAGAAGTTAGGTCTGAATAACCTATTGATAAAGCACTAGGAATGAAAGATCACCATTACAGACATATGTGCATTTTTTTAATGAACCAATATTCAATAATGGCATTGATGCTGCTCTAGTCCTGTTGGAGATTAATTGTATTGAAAAATAGAGAAAAAGAGAAGAGGACAAGGAGGTGAGAATAGCAACTCTAATTCCTCTCTCTCCTCTCCTCCTATTGGTCAAGCCATGGCTATAATTCCTCCATCTTTCTTATTTTTGTCCCACCCCGCTATCCATACTTCCTTCCTGTCATCCAGTTCTCAGCCAACCAAATCTCTCCTTCTTTCCGTTTCTCTGTCAACTATATCTCTGTCCTTCTCAGCCAGTCTAACACCCATTCCCCCTTTTCGCCCCGCCCCACCCCCCCCACCTGCCCTCACTGCCCCCCTCGTTCATCGGTTTGTGCGGTCAGACGGGTGTGGTCCTCCTGTTGAGTGTATTGGAATTGGAGCTGTCCCCTTTGCGGTCGAGGCGGTCCAGCGTGCCATGGCCGCGCTCGCGGTTGCGCTCCATGGTGGCGGTGGACGAGGGCGGCTGCTGCCCCCCCACACTGCCCCCCCCGCCCCCTCCCCCACCCCCGCTGGAAGACAGTGTGTTAAGCGTGTTGGTAGCGCTCTGTAGCGACGCGGCCAAGTTGGACTTGGACAGCGACGGCAGCGTGCCGGTCATCAGGACGCTGGCGCCGCTGCTGCCATCGGCGCCCTTCTCGGCGGTGGGGAAGTAGTTGTGGAGCTGGTAGAGTGTGGCGCGGTCCACCGTGCCGTACATGGGCGGCTTCTCGCTTCTCGACAGCGTGTACATGGAGATGTCGCCCACGCCGCCGCCGCCACCGCCGCTGCTGTGCGTGTGCGGGTTGGGCAGCGTCGCCACGGAGAACGGCGGAGGGCCCGCCGCCAGGGGCGAGCCGAAGTTCTTGGACGCGGGCCCCGGGGAGGGGTCGCGGGAGCGGGCAGTGGGGTCGGTGGAGCGCGAGCTGGAGCGCGAGCGCCGGCGGAAACGGTATCCCGGCAACCGGAGCATGGCGGAGGTGGTGGTGCGCAGCAGGTCGGTGCGCGAGCGGCAGCGCAGCTCCTTGTTGCGCTCGATGTAGATGTTGACCGCCAGCACGCCCACCACCTCGGCCAGGATGAAGGAGAGGCCACCGAAGTAAAAGGACCAGCCGTACGAGTAGTGCCACTTCTTGTCCTCGTCCTTCTTCGGGGAGATGTCGCTTAGCGCCGCCGAGATGTAAACGATCACACCGATGATGTTGCTCAGGCCTGACGGGTTGGCATGGGGACGGTGGGGGATGTAAGGGTCAGGGGATGGACAGAGAGAGAAAAATGGAGGAAAAGGAGAAAATGATGGAGGAAAACAATCAGGACGCAGGACGTACAGTAAGGAGTGAAATTCGTTCCAATCAAACAAGGTTGGTGCCAAGTTCCCCTTTTGATGTAACTTCCTTGATCTCAAGCCAGACGCAGGAGCAAACCCTCTCCATACAGTGATCATGACTCACATTATAATCCTTATATAGCCCACTGGGCTTCCACAACCCTAATTAAACTATCAGTGTTCCTCCAAGAAATACTTCAAGAGAGGAAGATTTGCCTGCAACCAGAAGTTAGAAAATGAAACCCATTTTGAAAAAGGGGCTATGGTAGAAAAAAAACCCCAACCATTTTGAGAAAACAATGCTGATTTTGAAATAATTCACACAATGCTTTTTGCAGTGTTAAAGTATATTATAAGACAGTAACATACAATGAATTTGATAAATCTTAATCCAATTCTACTGCCTTAGTCTTCAAAATGGGACTTTCTGTTCTAGAGATATCAATATGTAGCGCTTAACTATGTCACAGCCGCTGTGTTATTTGACAAAATTATTTCGTGTGGAAACACCCCAGTCCACACTGGAAAAAAAATCCCTGTTTCTGAGTCAGTGAGATTAAGCCAGATGCTCTCCACAATCACTGAATCTAAGAAGTGCATCTTCTTCCACTTCTCTGATTTGCTTTCAACTCCACACCTACAGTTATCAACTAGAGTTCCTGTGAACTCCTGTGAACATGTGAATTTTGGCCATATTGGGGCACCATTCTGTACCATACCTGCACACCACAAACAAGGTGCCTGCTCCAACTTCCTGTGAACATGTGAATTTTGGCCCCATCGGGGCACCGTACCCTACCATACCATACCTGCCACCACAAACAGGATGCCTGCTCCGAGGATGATGTGCCTCTTGGTCTTGTAGAAGCGACTGGAGGCCACGCACACTCCACCCAGCAGCAGCAGGATGGCGCTCAGGATGGGGAAGATGCTGGAAGCGCGCACCACACCTGCACAAACACACGCTATCAGAACTCCCTGGGAAATATTCATACAGAGCACACACACACACACACACACACACACACACACACACACACACCTCACACACACACACACACACACACACACACACACACACACACACACACACACACACACCTCACACTAAAGCATGGATACACACCACACACTAAAGCATACATACATACACACACACACACACACACACACACACACACACACACACACACACACACACACCCCACACACACACACACACACACACACACACACACACACACACACACACACACACTAAAGCATGGATACACACCACACACTAAAGCATACATACATACACACACACACACACACACACACATCACACTAGAGCAGCATTCAGAAACACAGTGATTCACTGGTCACCCATCCTTTCTCATCACAAAAGGTGCGACTGCGATTACACGGCAAAAACTGCAAATTAGGCTGCCAGTGAGTTTTTTGCCTCGATAAGACGTCTTAAAATAAGTCAAACTCTTATTACAGTTTTTTTCAACTGCTTACACACTAAATCTTTCCTTGTCACACAATTTTCTAAACATGTTCTCCAAACATCATAACCTGACACCAAATCTGCAAAACCATACACTAATTCTCAGTGTTTGACTCAGTTTTCAATTGACTAAAACACATTTTGCAAAACACCACACACAATTTTCTACCTAACACACAAAAATCTAAGAGGACGTAACTTGATTTCGTTCTTTAAACACAACCCATCAAAATGCCACACTAAATCACCAGTGCTTCACTTTTTCTCTTCACATGTGTAAACACTCATTACTTTACTGAACACCATCCAATCATTGCCTTAGTATAGGTCTATGAATAGATATACTCTCTATATAGGTATGGACCCTTTCAATCTGCTCCTAGAGGATTTCCGGTTGAAATATTCAGAACCAATGCAGATACTTTGAAAATTACAGTAATCGGACTTTAGCTTACAGTAATGTTCTAAAAAAGTTGACTTTATGTAAAATTTGTCTTTTTACTTTATTTTTGTTTGTCCCTATGTTACAGTACCATTTTTCTGTGCCTCCAGAAATGCCTTAGGAACGCTTACTGTAGAATTGTTTGTTTCTGCAGTTGAAAGGGTCTATAGGCCTATGAATACATACTGTACACGACCCCCCCCCCCCCCCCCCCCCACACACACACACTTGTCTTTGGAAAAAACTAAATCAGTGTTTTCAAAACTCCATGTACATCTGGTGGTCACTGTATTCTTCTTTGCTTTTTTTCTTGCTGTAAAATACTGTATTCGCAACAGCAAATTATTTGGGAAAAATCACTATTTTTGGTTTCAATATTGCTTGCATTTTTACTGTGTATTTCAACTTCTCTTTGTTGATACCATAACTTTCACTCTTGTATGGAAATACATATAGAAAGCCTAAGACAGAAGAGCTTTAGGTTTTGAGCAACAGTGTGTACATGATGTATCCAAAATGTCATATTATGACAAAAGTGTTTGTAATGTGAGGCGAATGTTTGCTTTAAACATGTGTTTTTGATATTTTGAATGTTGTGTGTCATTTTGCTGCAGATTTGAGGCATTTTGCATTTTGTGTGAGCAATTGTGGGTTTTGTGTGTGGAGTTTTGAAAAATAGACACAGAGTTTTGAAAACGTGTGTAAACAATTGTAAAAAACTGTATTTGGGAAAAATCACTATTTTTGGTTTCAATATTGCTTGCATTTTTACTGTGTATTTCAACTTCTCTTTGTTGATACCGTAACTTTCACTCTTGTATGGAAATACATATAGAAAGCCTAAGACAGAAGAGCTTTAGGTTTTGAGCAACAGTGTGTACATGATGTATCCAAAATGTCATATTATGACAAAAGTGTTTGTAATGTGAGGCGAATGTTTGCTTTAAATATGTGTTTTTGACATTTTGAATGTTGTGTGTCATTTTGCTGGAGATTTGAGGCATTTTGCATTTTGTGTGAGCAATTGTGGGTTTTGTGTGTGGAGTTTTGAAAAATAGACACAGAGTTTTGAAAGCGTGTGTAAACAATTGTAAAAAACTGTAATATAAGATTACAGTAATAACAGTTGGTTAGATAAGCAGTTTTTGCAGTGTAGTTTAATTTTCACACATAGTTTTGCATTGCCAATGGTTACTTCCCTAGAAATCGCTACAAGCCACTGAATTCCATTAACATTTCACAGTTCCTCATCCCGACATAACTAGTTTCTTCCTGGGTTTCCTGTGCTTAAGACCTCCATCGGAAATATCTATTTACACAACACACACTGTTTATTGGAAACACAATGTGGACTAATACCGTTTGAATCTATCAGCAATGTGTATGTTCTACTAGGACTGAAAGTACAACCAGCCTAATACAGTAGCCTATGTTCTATCCAAATCTCTTTGCTGGTTTCAGCAACCACCGGTCGAGAGTGAGCTAATCTTAGTCTCAGACAGTTCGCCCACAGAATGACAGAGACAGTCTGAGACATACGGCTCACTATGCTGTAGGAATCCATCGTTTCTCTCAGTAAATGTGTGACAATGTCAATAAAACGGATGTGTACACACTTCCGGAACTCTTACAGCCGAGGGATTCTGTTTACACCAAGGCAACAATTAGTGACATAACCAGTCAATTTGAGCGAAATGTGACTTCAGGATAAACATCACACAACAGGGTTCCTTAAAAGGGTTCTGTATAATGAATGCTTCATCAGAGGATTTACTGTGAAGGTTTTTAAACAGGCTTTGAATCAGAACTACCAAAACATAACTTCTAATTAAAACCATTAGATACTTCAAGGATTATTTGCGATAAACCTGATGATGATCAAAAGCCTTCAAAAATAGTTCTGCAAAGAACACTTTGTCAGAATGTTTTCCACAATCCTTTAAAGGACGCTTCTTTCTAAACTTTTGTTTCTAGTATAGAGACCATGTTGGGTGGTTAGGTAACTCAAGTGTATGCTGGATAAATGAAGGACGGGAGGAGAGAACGAGGGTGACACACAGCACAAAGCATCATGGGAAATGTCAGAACACAAAGAGAGGAGCGACAATGGCGAGGAACGAGGCTGAGATGGAGAAGAAGAAGGTTGGAGAGAAGAAAGGAACGCACAAAGCAAAGCAGGAAGTGTAGATGGCAAAGATTGTCTCCTTTGATTGTCCTTTTATTTAAAAGTAGCTTTTCTAGAATAAATTGTCTGGCCTCTTTCAAAACACACACACACACACACACACACACACACACACACACTCAGGCATGCACACACACACACACATGTGCATGCACACACGCACACACACACACACACACACACATCCAAATAAAGATGCTTACGTAAGAGATATTCTGCAGCATCTTGGTCGTAATCAGCATCCTCTGGGAAGTGATTGATCTGAGAGCAGACCCCTCTTTTCAACCCTGGAGAAAAGTGAGATAGAAAGTATCCGTAAACGTGTCCCAATCTACAACACAACTACAAGATAAAATATAAAAACAGTGACTAACTGCATTGCCGTCATTATTTTGATGCTTGGGAATCATGACATTAAACTAATCTGAGCTTGTTTCATATCCTGCTGAGGTTGTTTTTTTTCTGCTTTAATGTGGTAAACAGACAAGCACTTGACCTTTGACCTCTGACCCATAGTCAACTCTGCGGATGCTGTTTATGTTTTCTTTTTTCCAAGTACGGCTTCCAGAGGGCAAGGTCACACTCAGCAGCAAATGGATTTGCACAGCTCTTCATATTTAAAAAACACAGGTGACATGAAAAGTGCATTTGAAACGAAATGAACATGCATTCATATACATATGTGTGTGTGTGTGTCAGTGTGTATAAGTGTCAGTGTGTGTGTGTGTTTGTTTATTGTTTATGCATGTGCATGTATTTGTGTGTGTACGCACTCTGTCATACAGGTGCACTGTGTTGATTGATAGCACAGTATGCACATAGCATTAAATGAATCTGAGTATCTGTAGTCTTCAATGATACCAGATACCAGCTACCAGACACAGGAGCCGGCAAGCCCACAGAGGGTATGTGCATGTGTCCTTCAGCTCTCCTCTACTCTGATGTTCTCCATGGCTCACTGGAGTTGACATGGATCCAGTCAGCAACCAGCAATTACAGGGGAATACATGCTCTTCAGAGAACACTGCACAGCTCATCAGTACTGTGTAGGTCAATCAGCGTAAACGTGAAACGGTTTGAACACAATGACGGCTTGTCTCTACGGGAGATAACTCGGGGTTTGAGCATAAATCTTCAGAGCATGCCATGGACTGATCTGAGCAGTTTCTGATGCTTTTTGAAGCAAGCAAAGAGTAGCCAGTACCCTGGGGCCTGGGCTAACACAATCAGAGAGCTAGTCGGATTTGGCATGTAGCTGCAAGGTAAGGTCAAACTGACCTGAGTCTAGAAAAAAAATCAATGCATTCAATATTGCAAGAACATGCTACACCTAATAGCTTTAATATCCACACACCAATTCCCTAAATGATGTAATTATCTAAAATATCTATTACAATGAATCTAGACCTGACCAGGATGCTAGTCAAACAAAACTGTAATTATGTAAAGGGCAAATGATCCTTGCCAAGTACTCAAGTTGTATATGCTATATACAATAGTTTAGTACCAGGGATGTAGTGGTAAAATAAGAGGTGGGTAATCTATGAATTCTGTGAGGTGGAACATGTTTGAGCATTTCAGAACATGTTTGATGATGGTGGAGGTTATTGTCCAATGTTTATAACAATATCAGTGGTATTAAATGGTTCCTAGAGTGTACATATTGTGAATGTGGATAATATTGTGATTTTTGAATGTTAAAACTTGCAAATGGTGAATAAACTCTTTTGAGGGGTAGATAAACATAAGAGGTGGATAAACTCTATTTCTATTTCTCTATTTCAGAGGTGGATAAACTGTGTTTACTTGCGTTTAGCCTCCACTACATCCCCGTTTAGTACATTAAAGGATCCTCCAGGACTTTGACAAACACAGCAATGGAGGCACACCATGAAATCAATACCAAACCTCAGATTCATAAACCCCAGCAAGGACCAAAGAATACGAATATTGACAGCTTAAGGTTCATATCAGTTATGACTATTGTCTCTCACAACTGGTGGGAGATAGCTGGACTTGTGACACTGTCAAACACACAGGTAGAAGAAGAAGATGCATGGCAGGCCAGGGTTGACCACCTCTTACTTCTTACAATGGCCAGTTTCAAGGCTCAAGGACACAATGGTGGCAGCCGGCAATTTAACTCTGAACTTTTCTGGCTACTGCTTGCTAGCTCAGTTCCTTTGCCACTAGCTAATGTTATCATCTTCAACAGTAAGAGAAGAACGTCCCTTCTCACCCTCTAGACAGCAGATTCTCCACAGGCCAGAGTGGGTGAGGGCGCCCGGGTCCTTCTTGTCCTTGTTGTGGGGGTCGTCCTGATTGGAGGAGTTGGCCGTGCTGTTGCAGATGAAGGCACGGGCGTAGAGCCAGTAGTCGGTGCCGATGGCCACCGTCATCAGGGTGAAGGCCGCGAAGGCTCCCACGGTGGTGAGGAGGACCTGGATGCCCCGCTCGCACCACACCATGGCTGGAGGTGAAGGGGACAAGAGAGAGAGGAGGAAGAGGAAGAAGAAGAAGAGAGGAGAGGAGGAAGAAGAAGATAGGGGAGGAAAAGAGAGAGGAAAGGAGGAGGAGGAAAAAAAGGAGAAGAGAGAAGTGAGGAGAAGAGAGAGGAGAGGAGGAGGAGGAGGAAGAAGAGAGGAGAAGAGAGAGGAGGAGGAGGAGGAAGAGAGGAGAAGAGAGAAAAGAGGAGAGGAAAAGACAGAGGAGAGGAGAAGAGAGAGGAGAGGATGAGGAAGAAGAAAAAGAGAATAGTGAAGAGAAGAAAAGAGAAAACAGGCAAATAGAAGAGAAGAGAACAGATGAGAAGAAAAGAGAAGAAAAGAGGAAAGAATAGAGGAGAAAAAAGACAAGAGGAGAATAGAAGAGAAGGTAGGGGAGGGAAAGAAAATAAAAAAGAGGAGAACATGTTGGAAGACCACAAGAGAGGATGAAAGAAGGAATGAAATGATCAGAGGAGAAGAGAGAAGGGAAAACCAAGGAAGAGAAGAGAAGGGCACCAGTGAAGGAGAGAAGAAAACCAACCCAAACAGGAAGAGAGAAAGAAAAATAAAGACGGTGGCATTACATTACATTGAGAGAGAGAGGGTGAACTAAGATGGTAATTTGAGAGCGGAGAGCACTAGAAAGCTGACATCATAGAAGCACAGATAGCCCCTGAAAATTATAAACATTCAAGCTTGACAGCACTTGGTCCAAGAAAGTGGTAGTTGAGAGCCCAGTTGATGTAAGTGAGGGGGACGAGGACCACAGTTAGCTCAGGGATGGGTCATTGTGAGGGAGGTCAGCCACAGCTCACGATCACCCATATGGGCGAGCTTTCAAGAGGGCCGCTAACCGCACAATGAGCCGAGGAGGTCAAAAGGTTGTCTGTATCCATGGCAACTACATCATACAGCCTTTCCTTTTTTCCACTTCCCGAGCAAGAGAACCCTTTTCACTGTCAGCGGCGCTACATAATACGCGGCGGTTTTGTGTATAATTCACCCCGAACAGCTGGCTTCGCCAGGGTTACTCGAAATCACTCACTACTCCCCCATTCAAGAGCTAAAACTAACGCTCATGTGAATGTTACACACGTAATCAAAAGGAACCAACTTGCCATAATTCATGGGAAGTGGGTCAGACCAGTTAGCCTATAGCTCCCTTTTAGCTATAGGCTAGCTATAGGCTAACTGGTTTGGGGGGAGCTAATCTTCCCAAAAGTTGGCGTGTTCCTAAATGAAATGTAATTTCTTCACTTCAGATCACAAAAAAGCCATACGTGTAATGAGTCATACGCTTAATGCCGAAAACATGAGGATGATGGACAATATTACTTACATTTATATTTAATAATTTAGCAGACGCCTTTATCCAAAGTGACTTACAGAAGGAGAATAACATTGAAGCTGCAGTGCAGAGGAGCCCTTAGATAGGAATTACTACTGCATCTGTCAATACAATCGTACTAGAGGATAAGAGTGCAGACTTTATAAATACTACTTCCCTTCCTTGTACAATCCATCCATTTCAGATGAAGGAGAAATGCAACAAACAGAGAGATCATCTGTCTCTCCTGCACTGACACCATTGTTTAGTCATTCTGGTCACTGATGGCCAGTCCATTACTACACTACCACAGGCGGGAACGGAGGGGGCCGTCCTAAGAGGCTTGTCATGGCCATTTTCCCCCTATAGCTTCATTTTGCCAACAGTGATTTCACAGCTGGAGAGAACAGAGGAAGGCGAGTAAACAAGACAGCCAACGACAGGCTGAAAACATCATCGAAGTAGGACAGTCTGGACTTGTGTCAGTCATAGATGATCATGTATGGTGTCATCACTGAGCTTAACCATGTATGCTTATTGTCCATCTAGTCTGAACGCCAGAAGACAACTGAAAAAGTCAATTTGTAGTGCAAGTTGTAGTAGTTAATCTAATACCAATGACATGGCAATTCTCAAAAAAATGTTTAGTCTACTTGTATATTTGGTTTATTTGTTGTATCAATACCATCAGTTAGTGATGAAGATATTCAGAAAGAATGCGCCGGTGTGTTAAGTGTCAAGTACATATTATGTGTTCACTATTTTAGTAGATATATGTGGTTAGGATATTTGGTGATGTGATTTATGAGATGCTTTTGTCCAAAGCCCTGTATGTTCACACATGTTTGGGTAGACGTAAGGCCTTGCATGTGCATATGGATGTATCCAGTTCTTTTGAAGTTAACGTTGACTGATATTTAGCAGATGCTTTTACCCAAAGCGTCACAGACTCGGCTAACGGGTCGACTGGTTTAGTCGATCAGTCGATGACATCACCGCCACTCTACCATACCCACCGTAATTTCCCAACTATTAGTCAAGGTTTATACATGGTTGATTGATATACGAGGTTGATTTTGCAAAATTTCTTCAGCTATGAGGTTCAATACACATGGACACTTAATATGGTATTAATATGGCTTTTGTTATTTTAACTTGCATAAAACACAGTCCTGTGGTTTATACACAATGCGGCTAACACACAGGAAATGTACTGTACTCATGTGATGCAATGTGTGGGGTCTTTGCAATGTGCTGCACTGTAAGTTCCTATCCAGTGTGTTTTACCTGGAGGCATGTGCACCCTCCCTGTTCCCTCCATGTTTCAAGAGTCCGAAGTCCTTTAACCGAAGAGTGTGCCGTCTCCTCTGTCCAGGTTGTATCCATCGACTGTCCTCCTCTCTTTCTTTCTCTCTTTCCCCCCCCCCTCTCTCTCTCTCTCTCTCTTTCTTTCTTTTCTCCCCTATGCTGTGCCTGTAGGTGGAAAGGATCTTTCTTGTTGCTTTGCTTCCTCCTTCTGTCCTCAGTATACGTTCATGGCAGGAGTCCTTGCTTTGGTCCTGAGGGAGAAATGCACACACACACACACACACACACACACACACACACACACACAAACGTACACATAAAAGCACACACCAGACAGCATCATTATTTAATGCTTTCAAAATGGTCATGGCAAAACATCCACTCTACATTGCTTCACATTGTCATTCCTCTGTGAAAGTGACAGGAGAACTGGTGCTGTTGTTGCGTCCCTCTATCTACACAGTCGTGGAAAGACAGGAGACATATATGAAAAAGGAAGAGAAGGCATAGTGAGCGAGAGAGAGAGAGAGAGAGAGAGAGAGAGAGAGAGAGAGCAAGAGCGTGCTCCGCTCCATCGCCATGGCAACAGTGGATTCCAAAGTCGAGAACAGAGCCAGAATGAGAAGGGGTTGGGGGGGGGGGGGGGGTAGTGGTAGGTTGTGCGTGTTATAGGGATGAGGAGGGTGAGACGTGGATTGTGTGTGTGTCTGTGTGTGTATGTGTGGTGGTTCTTGTGTAAGAATATGAATGCATAGCCCTTCTCTTGTGTATGAATATGAATGCACAGCCCTTTACAGTCCTTGACCACTGGACGGTGACGTTCGAATCCTGCGGTGTGACATCTCCCTGCGGAGGGGAAGCTGACACCCAGCTTCCATGCCTCCTATACGCTGGACTGGCCAGCAACATACACACAACCGGCTAAGTTCGGACTTCCATATGACCGTTTATGTTGTTCAGATATACGGCCCCACGTTTAACATGCGCAGAACCTCTGGTCTTACACATATTATGTCTGAAAGCCCTAAAGTAAAGAATATGAGCATGCACAGCCGTACACCCATAGTCATGCTCACACACAGCATCCTCCTCATACACAAGCACTCTCAGCTGCTCTGCTAAACCAGCTCACACACTTTTGAGTGTGTTTTGAGTGTCCCCCACCAGGACACATCATCAGCGGTCATGTTTCATGTCCAGTCTTTGGGTATGGAAACCTCATGGACATGTTGGTGAGCCTCTGTCCTCTGTGAGGACAAAGAGGAAGGGCAGAAGCAGCAAAGACCTTTGGTGTCAGAGGTCAAGTGCAGTGCAGGAGTGAGGTCAGACTGACAGATACATATCCATGACGACAGTCAGGCTCTGGGGGTGGGTGGTCATGGTGGTCATGCCAGGGAAAACAACCATGCCAGGGGATATGAGCGGTATTTGGACACAACTAGAAGCAAAGCTGGACCCAGGCTGGTGGGTGGATGCGGTACAGTATAGCACCAGGCCAATGCTCTGCGCTGGGAACAGAAATTGTGTTTTTGTGTGTGTGCCTTCTGAGTGCACACACACACAAACATATATACAAATGCACACAAACACACATGCAAGCATATGTTGGAAACCACACACACACACACACACTCACAAGCGTGCGCGTGCACACAGACACACAAACACACACACAAACACACACACACACACATACACACGCACACACACACACAGACACACAAACACACACACAAACACACACACACACACATACACACACGACACACACACACACAGACACACAAACACACACACACACACACAAACACACACACACACACGCACACAGACACACACTCTAAGACATCATATTATGTCCTTTTGTTGCACTAAAGAAAGACATACCTGCAAAGTATATTGGATTGTGGTGGTGTATTTGTTGTATTTGCTCATTTATGGACTACAGAGAACCCATACCTATATGTTCACCTTCATGCTATGAAAGCAGTGAAAAGTAACACATGTAGCTAAGCCTAAGCCTAAGACAGTATGGCTGTGGGATCAATGGGGTTCAGGTTAAGAGCTCTTGGCCACAGTGTCGTTGCCAGACGCGACTGAGATTGTTCTCTGTGGAACACCTTGCTAGTGCATCACCGCCACTGCAACACGTAGCGATAACGAACGTGCTACTATGGCCAGAGACCGCTTGTGTATCGTTCCCGTCTTTGTATGTCGTTGATATGGACGCTTTGAGGCTTTCATGGATGTGTGTCGATTTGTTCTAGTGTCAGACCACCAGCAAAGTGTAAGCATGTATTAAACGGATGGAGACAACTATGAATGATCGAAGAAAATACTTCTGTGATAAACATTAGCAAAATACAGAAGTCCACCTTTAAACGTAATTGTGAACGTTTTACTGCCACGCTCCGTGTAGCCTAATTTATGTTCCTAACAGAAAATCAATAAACGACCAAAAACAACGCCTACATGTCATTCATTTTGCTTGCACTAAATTGGAAATATAAATTCACATTAGCACACAAAATCAAGAACAGGATTTGCGCAATCGTCAAATGCAGAACCGCTGAAGAAAATGAACAGCATCCAATAGATGTGTACCTGAAAACTGTCAGCAAACAATTCACGCACTCAAACGCCCCTCCTTTTCTTTCATGTGTGTTTAACAAGCAGGCAGACACATCGGATGTACATTTAGTGACAATAATTCATACAAACTGAACAGAACATGAAGAAACATCTTCAGTTTGGGTCTTACCTTCACTGTTTGTACATCTGTTTGCTGTTGCGCTTTCGGTGAGACTTCTGATGGGCTTCACACGGATGCGGTGGGGATGGGGGATGACGGAGGGGGTGAGCGGTGGGCAGTGTAAGTAAGACGTCGAGGTGTCGCCATATCTGCTTTACGAGCCCATTAAAAACGAACTCCCTTCTTTATGAATTGGATAACTTTAGAGGTGCTCATTTTTTTTTTAGCGTTCCTCGTGAAAAACAGTAACCTGCGCATGCCTGAACTCAGATTACAGTCAGAACCTATAGGTCTTTGTCTCACCATATGTGTGTAACCTGTCAGTAACACGTACAGTAATACTAACAACTGTATTTATAGCAATATATTACATTAATGAACTACACACAATATATACAATATATATTACATATTGTCTCTCCTTTGATGAATAGTCAGTAGTCAAAGTCAAATTAAAATGCATGACTGAAGTAGGCCTTCTGGTATAAAGAACTCTGAATTTCTGTTCCAAAACCTATGTTCACACATAGGCCTATACACATAAAAAACTGTGCAAGTGTTGCACATTTTACAAAGGTGTACATCAATAACACTAACAATAAAATGGATAGTTATAACAGATACATTCTCAGATGCAGATGAAAATGAGCTTATTTGCTCTGGTGCATTTACATTTTGAGTGTAATTGAAATGCCAATTAATGCGCATTGTCCCTTTTAAATAAATAAATACATAAAAATAGATAAAAAACAGACTCCTTCTGTTGAATGACCAACATAATTACAGTGCTAACTAAGGAGTTCAAACATGCAGTTTTCTGGGTGGTGCTGAAATGGCATCGCACATTCTATTCCTTGTTTTTAGAATCTGATAGCTCTTTCCAGTGGTTTGGAATAAAGTTTGTATATATAAATGACAGCTCTCTTTTCCATCTCTCTCATTTCTGTTTATTTTTATCTAATTTTAGATAATTTCTATCTTTCTATATATTTCTATTTATTTGTATTTAAAATGAGTCTTTTCATTATTTGAGTCTTTTTTATTTTCACTTGTCTGTTCCATGTGTTCTTCCTGTTGTGAGGGATGTCAATGTTGATGGATGGATAGTCAATATCAAAAAGATGCAAGAGAGTGGACAGGAACCTTAACAACTGGAACATGGGTTGCTGATGCTGACACAGGTTACTGGCTTTGAAGCCATCAGAGTTCCACCTGTTTCTATTCTGTTTGTTAGAGAGAACGGAGCTTCACCGTCTAACACTGTTCCGGTCAAAAATGACCGATTTACACATTCCCTGTACTATAAATATGCCATTTTTCATCAGATTGCCTCAAGACCTTATGATATCCTTCACAAAAGGTATTTGAACACATGAAATTAATTGTGACTAATTTCTTTGAATTTTGAGTGATTTATTCAACTTGGTCAAACTTTTTTTGTTTATGGTCAAAAATGACCACCATACCTGGGAAAGAGTATAATTTTCATCAAGGAGTTGAAAGACATCTCAATGAACACACTCCTACAACTTTCCTGTGCTTGTGTGCCCATTATAATTCTATTCTATTCTATATTCTATAAAGAATAACTTTCCATAAGAAAGCTTAGAGTAAATTATGGAAGCCCCCCAGTGTTGTCTTGAACTAATGTACTTCTCCCCCAATGTGAACCGTACCTGCCAAACAAATCAATCTTGTATGAAAGGAACCCATCTCAATGTTCGCACACACATGCATGCATGCATGCACACATACACACACATATACACACATATGTACACACACACACACACACACACACACACACACACACACACACACACACACACACACACACACACACACACGGTTCATGTTGTCAGTTCATGTTGTCATGTTGCCACTTGTGCATGTGAACCATCAATATTCGCACACACATGCATGCACACACACACAGAAACACACACACCCTCACACAAAGACACACACACACACACATTTAAATTCTTTATTTGGATTAGAAGATAAGCATATATCATGGCATAATCCAAATGTGATTGAAAGGTGTACAACAGCAGCCAATATCCAGTCCATTATGCACATTAGGGGTAAAGGTGGCACCTACGCCTCCATATGTAGAGGCTACCAATTACTGCTGATACAGAGCAATATCTTGTCAGTTTCTTGGCCTTGTTCTTATGTAGTCCGCACACACAAACACACACACTAATTTGACTCCAGTACTATCCAATGCAACTGCAAGAAAGAAGTCACATGACTCACAGTCATTTTGCTTCCTCATTCAGGGACTGTGCAGGTGTCTTGCGACGCCACATTTCCCCTCACGATAATTGCATTTCTCAGTCCTTTACTTCCAGTAAATCATCAAGAAAAAATATGAGCAAGCTTTATTGATAAGTAAAGGTGTGTTATCAACAACTTTTCATAACATATCAATGTAGGTGTCATAGGAAATTACAAAAAACGGCATGTTGCCCTGAGGCAACATTGTACCATAATGGACTCGCTCGCATATGGCCACACCAAATAGTAGTAGGGAAGTAGGGGAAAAAGTGCATCATATTTGTAATTAAATTAGCAAGGCAAAAGCAAATATATAGCATATGCCTGTAAGTAAAGTGGCAAATGTATTGCCTGCATTTGCTAGAAACAGAGTTATATGGAAACAGACATATGCCAGTACAATTAAAAAGTAAAGTACTACTTTACTTTTTAATTGTACTGGCATATGTCTGTTTCTTTCCACACTTGTCTGTACACTTAATGTGTGCCTCCTAATTTTTATTTTATTCTACTTTCTTACTTTTTACTTTTAATGCTGCCTGCCACCCTTTTTACCCTACAATGTTCAGTGCTTTGAGTACATGATAAGTGCTCTACAAAAAAAATGTATTATTATTATACAAAAGAGCTTGTTTTTTTCATGTCGCGATCAGAGTGCAGGTTTTGTACTGGGGTTTGAGGCCAGGTGGGGTGACTGCTTTCTCCTTTTGCTACATGATGCCAGAAGTGAAAGGGCTTGCTGTGATGCTTAATGAAGTGTGCTCAAAGTAAGAGCTGTATGAGGGAGCCCTAGGTCAGGTTGACTCCTGTATGAGGGCCCCAATGGAAAGGCGATGCATTAGTGAGGCACCCTGTGATGAACAGTGGATGGAAGGATGTACGAGGGGCACCTGTCTGTGTGAAGTGCATGAGTGTGCTTCATGAAGTTTGACAGAATGCCAGCATATGGTTGAGTACAGTATGTGCCCTGACTACCATATCAACATCCATGGCTTTTTGGTGTTGCGGTCAAGCTGCACACTTGCTACCCCATAGTCCAACGTTTGAGGCCTGACTGATCCCTCTATTTGCTACAGTGTAGGCTTATTCCCTGTGTTTCTCTTTTGAGACAAATTACTTACTAAACTTTCATAAAGTCAGGTGCAGGTCTCAAGGGGAAAGTGGATGTTGTTATGTGTGTGTGCATTAGTGTGCAGGGTATGGGTGTACGTGCACAAACTCATGGATGTGTGTGGGTGCTTGTGTGTGTATGTGTATACCTGAGAATGTTTGGGGAGATGTATGGAACTTTTAACCAGTAAATAACAGTGATATTGATTATTTCATATGATAATTTGTATGTTTTAATCATTATAACTTCATATCTGCACTAAATTGTGTGCTCATTTACAAAAATGAAAATGAGAGCACATTTTACTGATGTAGTAAATTGTGCTCACAATTTAGTAAAATATGTACACAATTTACTATTTAGTAAAATGAGCGCACATTTTCTGGATATACACCAAAAAATATCTTGTATTTAAAATGAGTAAAATGAGCGTACAATTTAGTGAAACATGCGTACAATTTAGTAAAATATGCGCACATTTTTCTGGATATACAGAAAATCTTTACAATTACAATTACATCTTGTATGACTCCTCCAGGGTTCTGTACTTTTGGGTTCCCTCGCAATAACTTTTTGTGTTCCCTCACAATAAAGTTTGTGTTCTCTCAGTAGCCTATGGTGCAGATTGACCCTCCATGTTCATACTGAACACCCTCCAATTAGGTTTTAAATTTACATTCATTCACCTTTATGTTCAGGGATGGAACGAGGGAGTTACGATGTTGTTCAGACACAGCTGCATCCACAACATCCACTCATTCACGCCTGCGAGTGAGCACAGGCTGAATTTAAAAAAATGATTGAGACATGACAGAAACATTTTCTTCCATTGATTATACGTTGGTTGTGTATTCTCATAACGTCTATGTATGATGTAGATCTGTCGATGCTCTGTGGCTATTTTCACCATCAACGTATAGCCTGACGTGATTAACACTGCAGTGTTTGAACTATGGAACAACCACCAAACAACAACAGGTGTAACAAGATTGTTGTTTGAGTGAAAGTTGCATCATACTATGGTGATAGCAACAACGCAGCTAACTTTTGTAGAAATGGACCCCTGACTGATTTGGGGGTGGAGTTTCCCTTTTTTTATAAAGTTTTCTGGAAAACTAGTTTCCACAAGGACGCATGTTGAACATTTAGCAAGCTACATGACAGAGTTATCTGTCTTACCTTAGCATACTATTGTTAGCCATTTGATAATACTGTCAAACCAAATTGTCAAGCAGGCGGAGTTGCATATAATTCAGGGGTGGGGACAGTTAGCTTCCCATATCGAAGATGAGACAGAAGTAGTAGAGATGCATACAAGCTGCATACAAGCCGTATAAAAAAAAGTATGAATATGTAGCCTATCTTTTAGGGGCTAATAGTGAGTTTTTCAATGAGAAACCTACCTTTTTTAGAGTGTCTTGCCTTCCGCCACCTCCTCATGTAAAGTCACACATACTGAATGTAATTTCAGACTTCAGGGGCCTATCGGTCTCTGCTTTCAATGCTTTTCAATTTCCACAATCAAAACGTCCTCCAGCATCTGATGGAAATGTAATTCCTGCAGGTTATTTTTAGACTGGCCTCTATTTAGAGAAATGGGGAATTGCCTGTGATCTATTCATGCTCCTTTTCCATCATATTGCAGTGGCTACTGTAGGACTCTGTAGTAATTCCTTAAAACAGCTGTGTGTGTGTGTGTGTGTGTGTGTGTGTGTGTGTGTACGCATCTGTGTCTGTTCATGCAAGTGTGTTTTGAAGGACAGTTTAAACAGATGTGAAATAGGTCGAAGAAACGAATGTGTCGAACCTGGAGGGAGAGAAAGCTGACATGGGGTGACAGGTTCTCCCCGCTGCAGTGGGGCGTGAGAGAAAGAAAATAACTCTCAATGCACACAGACACACACACACAGACACAGACATACACACAGACACACACACAGACAGACAGACACACACAAACACACACACACACACACACACACAGACATACACACAGACAGACACACACACACACACACACACACATACACACAGACAGACAGACACACAGACAAACAGACAAACAGACATACACACAGACAGAAAGACACACACAGACATACACCCACACAGCCTCAGGTGGTGAGCATCAGGTATTGATCTGTGCCAGAGCCTGAAGCCAGGATGCGAGGGTGGACAGACGCGACCCTCAGGGGAAAAGGAACATTCTCTCCCACTCTAAATGTTAAATGTGTGTTTATTTACGAAGGTACTTAAAGGCACAGGCCACCTCTCAGGTGTGTGGTGAGGTGTGTGTGTGTGTGTGTGTGTGTGTGTGTCTTTTCTCAATTTAAAATGGGTGTGAGGATTTTTTTCAGGTTTATGTTAAACCAGAACATCTGTGCTGTTATTTAATCTGCATATGTGATACTAGCATGTACACAATACTTGTGAAATGACGGGAGAATCATTGGGGCTTGTACACACTTGAAGCCTACGTACTCACAGACACAAATATGCAGTCAGCCGCAGTCATAAGCCATCACAGATACTGGTTCTGGATGACAGTGACTACTACACAAATGCAGGGAAGACAAGCTTATCTTTTTTAACAACCTGGATCAATTGGCCAAGCCTCTGAGCCATTTCATCCCCTGCTGACCCATAAAGAGCTGTTTGAAGTGCCTCTACATCCAGATTATTTCAGCCATTGATTCTTTGAGTATCTGAGTCCAACCCATACGAGTCATACCATGCGTGACGATAACACATTATTTTGGAGCAGGATACTGTGACGAGAATAAGCAGAGAGATTAATGGCATTCCTGGTAAAGTCAAAGATAGAAGAAATGTAGGTGGCACCTGTAGACGTCACTCGTCAGGACCAATGAGGGAACTGGGAGTGGTCGAAGGAAATCGTGAAGCTGTCCGCGCGCTGTTGGAAATAACAATTGATTATAGAACCCCTGTAAACCTAATGATTCTGACCCCGCTAGATGTGGAGAAGTTTCAGTCAAAGTAATATTACTATCCATAGAAGGCCGATGTAGGCCTACCCACAATGCTGTTACAAGAATGCCTTCTAGCTATTTAATTAGACGCATCTTCCCCAAGAATAGTGTGCGAGGCCCTCCTCGGCCGATTAATTCGGGAGGCGCCTTCACTTGAGTAATGATCCTAGTGTGAAAGTCGGTCAGAGGCTATAGTGCTGGCCTGGACCACTATGCTCATCTGGACAGAACATCTTACCGAAGCTACAGAGGGTTCAGGGTGTGCTAAGGTTAGCTGTCTAATTCCAGACTACTTAATAAAATCAGTGACCCACCACAGTAAAATACGATGGCCAGTTCTCCTGGTAGCATGCCTACACTTTCACTGATTTAGCCCCCACGGCCCTGGAGACTAATCCTAGCCGTTCCTCCTGGCCCATCTTAAACTTGAGGGATATCTAAAGAAACTCTAGAAAGCTATGCGGGTCAAAGCATAACAATTTATTTGTCAGGTACAAGCTATTCATCCAATACATTATAGAAGGTACATCTAAATGAATAATGTGAAAGTTACGAAAACAGGTTAAAGGAACATTTAGGAAACCATATGAAGCAATCAGAGAATGAACATACCAGCTCAGAGGATGATGACTACACACCTTAGTGGTGCGGGAGATTCTGACTACAGAATGGCTCCCCAAATGCTCTGTGAACCGCACTTAAATACTACCTAGTTTGTGGTTGGTTACATTGATATGGATCACATGATTGGAGGTCAGCTGATTTGGGATCACATGGTTGGAGGTCATCTGATTTGAGAGTACTTTGATGAGACTTGAGACCATTGTTGTAGTGAGAGTGAATCAATCAAGACATGACAAGGTATACATTTGATTACATTTCCTGTCCCTATAGTTAACTGCTCCTGTGGACATGTGACAGTAGGCCCACAATAGGCCCACACTTAGTAGTTGATCAAGAGTCAATATATGACTGAAAAGATTATCATCAGCCTGGTAATTAGGATCCTTACAGTGGCACACCTCTGTCAAAGTAACATGATGTAGGAAATCTATATTTGGGCAATTTTCAATGTACTAGGTACCCTAGGTACCCCTAGTTTGTCTAAACCCAATGAAAAGAGTCATGCTCCCACCTGCAAAAATAACGTTACGGACAGGCATTGGCAACGTCAGAGACACCATTCTCCATACTTTAAGTCAGTCTGCATTGTGTTGCTTTCATCAGAGAATGAGAGAATCTGTCTTAATGTCAGGTATCAGAATTATAAGAATATGAAAATATCCTTTGCTGTGATACGTTTTATTGTGATGGTTTTTCCCAGTGTAACCCATATTGAATCTTATTTTTTATCCAACTCAAGGGTCAAGTGTTCTTTTGAAAATGGGGAGACCAGACAGCTTTTCAAGGTATATTCTTTTTTTAAATTATCCTCAGAAATCCTTACAGAACTGGGGCAACAGCATGTGTTATTATTTATTAGTGTAATTGTACATTTATAATGCATCTCAATGAAACGGAACACAAATATGTATGTATGTGTGATGTGAAGGATAGTATTTTTTTTATATGGTGTGCTGTTTATCCATTTATGTGTTTACATTTTGATTTTATATTTTTACTTAATTCATTTCACTTTGTGACAAAATAGATATAATATTGCATATTTAAAGACTCTAATGCAGTTAAATCTGTGTATCTTGTGTGATTTGAGTTCTCTAACTGCTTATCTCATATCTACCCAACGCAGCAAATGTATTGTATGTGCATACACATCTGTATCCGACACGAGACAAATATCTTTAGCTTCAGTTATCTTTAGCCTCTTTTCATCAAACTGATGCATTATGTTGCAAAACATAGCGTTGCTGTCGGGTGGAAACCTCGTAACTCAATTTATTTTTTTTTGACGACGCAATATTGAAATATTTTCACAATACACTTTTTTTTTTTTCAATTTCCTGAAAACAAATGGATTTGGACATCTGAGGTTCCACCCGACAGCAGCGATAAATAACATGAATGTTCAGGCTGTCTGTTCTGAACTCTCTATCCATCAATTCACCCTTTCTCTCACATTCCCAATCTCATTACTCATAGTAAAAACCACCCAAGCGGCCATGTCAGGTCGGGGGCAAAAGAGCAGGGTAGAAAGGGCAGAAGAGCAGGGTAGAAAGGTATTTACACACCAGAACGAAGGCCCCCAGTGAAACTATTGAAAAAGAAGACTGTGAAGAACAGTGAGGCTACGCCAGGTGCGCAATTGAAGCGTAAAAATAGTTAGAGGATGAATGAATGTATGCACCACTATCGCATCTGGTGTAGCCAGTTTTAATGATTATAAGCTCATTGGAACGCTTCAAGTTACGTGCCTGGTGTAACTTTGCCAGCTTTTGCTTGTGCTGGTATGTTACTGTATATCCAGTACCTGCAAACTTAGCCCCAATCCTCCTTTGGATCGGTTCGAAAGGCACAACTTATTACTATGATTTTGAATGTAAGTCAGAGACAGAGACCGATACAGTTTGACCCTAAGATTTATTCAGTAGCTGAAGACGATGACATGGCAGTCAATACCTCAGGTCTATACTCATTTCATTGATCATTTAGCAACACACTCCTCAGTAGGAACAATCTCTCTGGGAGTGCATTGTAGAGCAAATAAGAAGTGGAATCATACATACATACTGTAGGCTATATAACCATACTAAATGTATTGTATTTATGAAACAGTATTGTAATAATAATAATAATAACAATAATAATAATAATGTTTTTAAAATTCAGGCACAGTTCCTCTAAGTGTGAGAAAACAAAGACAAGCCCATGGAGTGTGGAACAGCAGGATTGAAAGTGTTAAAAATACCCACAGTACAGAGTAGATGCATGGGAATGTGGACCAGGAGGTGGAATGGATGGATGGAATGGATGGGTGGATGGATGGAGAGACAGGGGACAGAGATAAAGGAAGAGAGAGAAGCAAAATGACAGGACAGCCACACTGAGGACAGCTGACAATGAAGCAGGTCAGAGACAGCCAACACTCAGCCTGCTGACTGGACAAGATTGAAGAGTGTGTGTGTGAGAAAGAGACAGAGAGAGAGAGAGAGAGAGAGAGAGAGAGAGAGAGATAGGGAGGAAGACAAGGGTGAGTGAGGATCTTGATTGAAGAAAAATTAGCTATGGGAGGAGAAAGACAAGGGGAAAAAAATAAAAGAAGAGGGAGAAAGAGAAAGAAAGAAAGAAAGAGAGAGAGGGCAGGATGACTGACACAGGGAAGAAAAAGGGAATCAGGGCCAAATGAGAGCAAGATGTACCGGCGTGCGATGGGAGAGAAACGAGGGAAGTACAGAGACGAGGCAGGTGAGACAAACGGGTGTTTGAGAAGACAAATCAAGATTAACGATGCGCAACGCGGAGACAACAAGTGGCCCAGGAAGAGGGGGAGGGAGTGGCCTGTGAGAGTGAAAGAGAGAGAGAGTGATGGCCATGGACACAAAAGAAAAGCAGGATGTGCTTCGAGGAAAGAAACAAGATACATCAAAAGACAAATGAGTGGCGGGACTCAGACTCCCACTCCACCAAACGTTTGGCAAATGTGACAACGTGCTGTTCAAGGACTTCCTGATACTCCCATAATGCAGCATTCAGTTCGATTCTACAGGCTGGATTGTTTGGATGGCGCCACAGCACAAATGACAATAAATATGTGACAGTTCCAAGGGACTGAGAGAGACACATGCTAGGCCACCAATGGACAATCAAATTGAATTTGTTTCAAAGCAATTGTGCGCCTTGTGTCTTCAACCCATCACCAGAACTGCTCACTCTATCTCTCTCTCTCTCTCTCTGACACACACACACACACACACACACACAGCTACTGTCAAACACACCACTGTGTGTATATAATGACATAGTGTACTGGCTCATGTGTACACAAACACACACACTTTCTCTCTCTCTCTCTCTCTCTCTCTCTCACACACACACACACAAACACACACACTTTCTCTCTCTCTCTCTCTCTCAGTCTCACACACACACTGTCGCGTGCATGTGTCTGATATAGGATATATAGTCAATAAAACTAGTCTCTACTGCGGAGCTTCCTCTGTCGTAACAATGCTACAGGTTTACAAAGTGGAACTACTCTATCGCTCCCTTTAGACTCTCGAGCAGGAACCAGTCCTGCGTGATCATAAAGCAGGAAGTCAAAGAAGGTCAACCAACCCTGGACCAGCTGGGCTCCATTCCAAACCACATAGTCTTTGGACCAAGAAGAAAAATAGTTGTGACTATATTTACTTTTCTTGTCACCATATAAGGTTACCTGATTCCTGTACATTCCTGACTCGGGGGCACCTTTTTTGAAAAATAACTATTACTATGTCAGAAACAATTCTGAAGGGTTCTCTTAAACTAGTCTTACAGTATAATCTTGGTGCTACCTTTATTTCTAGATTTTATAGTCAAGGCAAATTCAAATATAGATTTTCAAATGAAACATTTATGATTTACAGATGGTGAAAAAAAAGAAACTTAAAGGGGCAGTCCATCCTGAAGTGTTTCACCCTTCCCCAACACACACACACATTCTGAATGATTAACTGTCCTCTCTGGGTAAGAACATGACTCATAGCCTCCTCCCCCTCAGTCAGAGGAGCCTGCATTACTCTCTGCATCCACATGGGGGCGCCACAGAGATGCAGAGACACGGCTCTCCATCCTGCAATGAGATCACAGTCTGACACTCGGTGGGCAGTGGACTGCCTCACCTCGATGATGGCGCTGCATTGGTATTTCTGTATTGTGCTATAGCAAAAGGTATTGTACAACATGACATGATACCTGATATGCCTTTTTTGTTTCGTTCAAGGCTGCAAAATCAAGCAACACCTCCCTCCCTACTGCTACCACTAGTCTGTGCAAATAGCTTTAGTTATGTTTCAGTGCATCAGATTCTAATACAGTTCAACTGTCCACTTTGTGGGCTTGGAGAACACAGTTCAGAAGTACACTTCACCCACTAAAGACTACAGTGCTATGTTACTGTTGGTGAGAAGGTAATTTCATTTGACATAAATATATCTCTCTATCTCTTTCTGTCCATCTTTCACTCTCAGCTTCCAAGCAGCATTCCTCAAACTGAATTTATATCATATCAATAAAAAAAAGTTTCTAGTAGTACTTACAATACTGATGTACAAATGCATATGGAGTTATTTTTTTTCATAATACATTATCAGGATTATAGCAATAACTGTAATACTAGGAGCAGAAGAAGAAGTAGTAGTAATAATAAGAACAATTAGCACTCTAGTAGTTCTTCCAAGTACAAATATTCATGGACATTAGAGTGTTAGTAACTTAAAGTACAGAGACAGCTGCAAATTGAGCTAAAACAGGAAAGTCCCTGATGGGAACAGAAAGACAAACATCTCTAAGGCAAGGCATTCTACTGCTATTCTGCTGCGCTAAGCCTTGGCTGGGCATGGACCCTCCATATCCAGTACTCAGTTCAAAGAAAGAGCTAAATTGTGTCTACTGTAGCTGCAAAAAGCAACATTAGGAGGTCAAGCAAATTTGTTCGGAAGAGGGATTGGTAACACTTTACTTGAAGGTATCTACATAGGAGTGACATGACACTGTCATGAACACATGACACTGTCATGACACATGAACCCTAACCCTAACCTCTAACCCTAACTCTAATCCTAATCCTAACCCTAAACCTAACTTGTCATGACAAAACGGAATGACACTTAATAGCAGAAGCGTTATGTCAGAAACGTTTATAACTTGTTTATAATGTTTAAAACATGTTCATGACAGTGTCATGTCACTGTTATGTAGATACATTCAAGTAAAGTGTAACCGAGGGATTTTTAAAAAAAAAAATGTCTTTAAAATGGTATTGGTACGATTGTTTGCCGTTTCATTGGTGATCGTAATTGGTTGTCAACTGGTGGGGGTCACAGTTTAAAGAGATGGGATTGATGGGAGGTGTGAAGTTTATTCATTATACTATCACCTCTCTGAAGAGCCTGACTGTTAATTTACACTATATACAACTCTAGGGAGGGGCTAATTCATTTAGGCTCTAACAATGATATTATTTTATAAGTTGATGATTCAACACTTCAGAAAGAATCTCAGCTTCAGTGAGATTCTATACTTCGTAAGAATTCTCAGTTTTGACAAGATTCTAGATCTCAGAGAGATCCTGAGATTCAACTAGACTCTTAACTCTAGAGCTAAGGCCTCAATGTCCCTATTTTACACGGCTCTTCCAAACATTCACCAGCAAAGCTTACCATCAAAACAAACAAGAAAACATTATTATACAAATTGTACTTTGTTATGAAATAAAGATGCAGGTGAAAAAAATATCTAGCTATAACAGCTAGGAGAAAACATGTAAAAGTCTTTAACAGCATTAAATGACAACCTTTCTTCTCATACTGTTCAGTAGAAGTACAAATCTCTATGCATATACAATTGTTCTTGATTCGTGTGTGTGTGTGTGTCTTAATTCTTGTGTGTGTGTGTGTCTGTGTGTTTTTTAGTATGTTGAAGTGTATCCTATCCCTCTCCCCAATCTGACCTCATCTCAGGCACAGTTAATACAAAACATGAATCCCTCTAACGGCTTGCTTCTTCTTCTCTTTACCTCTTTACAACACCCTCCCCCCCACACACACACACCCCAATCTTTTCCCTCCCTTACCTTCCCTTTGGTCTATCTTTTCTTTTCTTCATCTCCAACTCTTATATTTCATATTTGATGACCGCACCCAACCCTGGGTATGTACATGTGTGTGTGTGTGTGTGTGTGTGTGTGCATGTGTGTATTTATTTGTGTTCGCGTGCATGTGTTTGGGCATGTCGGTTTGTATATGCTATAGGCATGTGTTTCCAGGAGTGCAGTGCAGAGGATATGGCGCTCTTTCTTTCTCTCTTTCTCTCTCTCTTTCTCTCTTTCTCTCTCTCTTCCTCCCTCTTCTTCCTCTAGCAGGGGGAGGCGCTCATGCGCATATGCGTGTGATAACGGGGCGGGGGCACGGCCGACGGGGGCGTGGCCATGGGCAGGGACTGGGGGTTGTGGCCGGCGGCGGCGGCGTGGTGCATGGAGTGGGGGTAGGAGGAAGAGGAGGAGGAGGACTGCGGAGCGTGGTGGTGGTAGCTCGCCCCCGACGACGGCCCGGAGGAGGAGGGCCCGCTGTGCTGCGGCGGCCCAGAGCCGCTGCCCTTGGGTGGACCCGGCGGCGTGGTCTGGTTGAGCTGGATGGAGATGTCGCTGGAGACCTCCGAGGCGCTGCGGCCACGCTGGGGAGGCGGCCAGGACTCCGGGTGCAGGTACTGGCCGCTGTAGTCGCTGCACTCGGACAGCCGGGGGCGGTAGAGAGCAGGGTGTGGCCGATACATCTCCTCCTCCGTGTAGCGCTTCATGAACAGGTAAACGGACATCACCCCCGCACCCTACAACACACAGAGATTAAAGCTTAAAACGTGTTTAAAACATTGATAGACATCACAGTTCAATCACATTGGCCATTAAAGAGAAATTATGCAGTATATTTGCAATTTCTTCGCTGTTTTCTCGGTTTTTGCTTCTTGTCGCTGGCTATGTCATGACGAATGTCTGGGAAACTCCATCGCTACCTTGTTCTAGCCGGTGACTGGCGTGTATGTGCATTTAAATACAGTAAAGCAATTCGTTACACTCATTATACTTCCTGATACTGAGGCTGTCGGCCCGCCGGCCCAAAGTTGCAAGGATGATTTTTCCGCTCACAGGCGCTAGGAGGAAGCGAAACGGCCACCATTCAAACCGAAAAAAGTAATATAACCACTCCAATGACTCTGAAGCTGTTAAGTTAAGGTAAATTAAGGTAAATTAAGCTAAAAAACCTGCATAGTTCGCCTTTAATATCCTTTTGGTGAAAATGAGCTGTGTCCTACATTAAGGGAGTGCTCCATCATTTGACGTTTTTAGGACGAGTGCCTGACTCTATCCAGCCCAGAAATGACACTTCTGTACTTTGTTCAGAGGGGGAATGAATCACAGGTTAATTATTTGGGCCGATTTGTGAACGATCCATTAGGCGCCAAGACCAGAGGATTCCCTTCGGGGTCGGGGTTGAGACAAGGCCTCCTCTCAATAATGCAGAGAGGTTGCGGAAAATAGCTTTAAGAACGAGTGCAAGAGTCGTGTCACAACACAAACGATTCAAAAGTTCAGACGAGAGCCCCGAGTGCTACATGGACTGACGTGAGTCACGTGACCTCATCACTTCAGAGCAAGAGAGCACGTCAGTGGATGACTTCCGTTAGATGAATCCAAAGCCACTATAGTCAAGGCTGGCTTCTCTTCATTCACATAATATAACTTAGAAAAGTAAAGTAAAGTAACTGAAAGGTGAATTCTATTTCCTTTTCCCCATTCTGTTTTCCCTGGTTGAATGCCAGAACCATATTTGTCTTGGTTCAATGGCACTAATTCGAGTTCTGTATTCAGTGTGTG